>NW_027195051.1:0-107500 GCF_038502225.1 Cherax quadricarinatus
AGGTAATGTACTTCCCACCTCCAGAACTGTAACATCCTCACTCATCCTTCAGAGCACAAGCACTGTGCTTCCCACCTTCAGAATTGTAGCATCCTCACTCATCCTTCAGAGTACAAGCACTGTGCTTCCCACCTCCAGGATTGTAACATCCTCTCTCATCCTTCAGAGTACAGGCACTAATTCTCACTTCGTGGACTGTTACATCCTCACTCTTCTTTCAGAGTACAGGCCCTGTACTTCCCACTTCTAGGAGTGTAACATTCTCACCCTTCCTTCAGAGCACAGGCACAGTACTTCCCTCTTCAAATTCTCTACCATCCTCATCCCTCCTTCAGAGTATATTCACATCAAACATAGCCCTCAAACATGATATCTCCACTGCCGCTAGCCTTCTCGTTGCAACATTTACCAAGCATTTTTCACACCCATGTAAGAGCGTTGCTACCACTATTATGCATTACCCTCTCTGCTTCTTTGGATAAGGTTCTTTGCCTCCTCAGACTCCTCAGTGCACTACTTACCTTTTTCCCCTTACTAGTTCTATCACTTATAATATTGTGTAGCGACACTGCTGGTGTTCCTACAATGTAACTATCATATAGAATAGTGTAGCAACACTGCTGGTGTTCCCACAATGTAACTATCATATAGAATAGTGTAGCAACACTGCTGGTGTTCCCACAGTGTAACTATCATATAGAATAGTGTAGCAACACTGCTGGTGTTCCCACAATGTAACTATTATATAGAATAGTGTAGCAACACTGCTGGTGTTCCTACAATGTAACTATCATATAGAATAGTGTAGCAACACTGCTGGTGTTCCCACAATGTAACTATCATATAGAATAGTGTAGCAACACTGTTGGTGTTCCCACAATGTAACTATCATATAGAATAGTGTAGCAACACTGTTGGTGTTCCCACAATGTAACTATCATATAGAATAGTGTAGCAACACTGCTGGTGTTCCCACAATGTAACTATCATATAGAATAGTGTAGCAACACTGCTGGTGTTCCCACAATGTAACTATCATATAGAATAGTGTAGCAACACTGCTGGTGTTCCTACAATGTAACTATCATATAGAATAGTGTAGCAACACTGCTGGTGTTCCCACAATGTAACTATCATATAGAATAGTGTAGTAACACTGCTGGTGTTCCCACAATGTAACTATCATATAGAATAGTGTAGCAACACTGCTGGTGTTCCCACAATGTAACTATCGTATACAATAGTGTAGCAACACTGCTGGTGTTCCCACAATGTAACTATCATATAGAATAGTGTAGCAACACTGCTGGTGTTCCCACAATGTAACTATCATATAGAATAGTGTAGCAACACTGCTGGTGTTCCCACAATGTAACTATCATATAGAATAGTGTAGCAACACTGCTGGTGTTCCCACAATGTAACTATCGTATACAATAGTGTAGCAACACTGCTGGTGTTCCCACAATGTAACTATCATATAGAATAGTGTAGCAACACTGCTGGTATTCCCACAATGTAACTATCATATAGAATGGTTTAGCAATTACTCTCAAACTACTACTGGACCACAATGACATGGTCTTGGATTGTCACTCCTGCCTCTCACAACTACTGGACCACTATCACATGGGCTTGTATGGTCGCTCCTGCCTCTTACAACTACTGGACCACTATGACATGGTCTTGGATGATCACTCCTGCCTCTCACAACTGCTGGATCACTATGACATGGTCTTGGATGGTCACTCCTGCCTCTCACAACTACTGGACCACTATGACATGGTCTTGGATGGTCACTCCTGCCTCTCACAACTACTGGACCACTATGACATGGTCTTGGATGGTCACTCCTGCCTCTCACAACTACTGGACCACTATGACATGGTCTTGGATGGTCACTCCTGCCTCTCACAACTACTGGACCACTATGACATGGTCTTGGATGGTCACTCCTGGCTCTCACAACTACTGGACCACAATGACATGGTCTTGGATTGTCATTCCTGCCTCTCACAACTACTGGACCACTATCACATGGTCTTGTATGGTCGCTCCTGCCTCTTACAACTACTGGACCACTATGATATGGTCTTCGATGGTCACTCCTGCCTCTCACAACTACCAGACCACTATGACATGGTGTTAGATGGTCACTCCTGCCTCTCACAACTGCTGGACCACCATGACATGGTCTTAGATGGTCACTCCTGCCTCTCACAACTACTGGACCACTATGACATGGTGTTAGATGGTCACTCCTGCCTCTCACAACTACCAGACCACTATGACATGGTGTTAGATGGTCACTCCTGCCTCTCACAACTACTGGGCCACTATGACATGGTCTTGGATGGTCACTCCTGCCTCTCACAACTACTGGACCACTATGACGTGGTCTTGGATGGTCACTCCTGCCTCTCACAACTACTGGGCCACTATGACATGGTCTTGGATGGTCACTCCTGCCTCTCACAACTACTGGACCACTATGACATGGTCTTGGATGATCACTCCTGCCTCTCACAACTACTGGACCACTATGACGTGGTCTTGGATGGTCACTCCTGCCTCTCACAACTACTGGGCCACTATGACATGGTCTTGGATGGTCACTCCTGCCTCTCACAACTACTGGACCACTATGTCATGGTCTTGGATGGTCACTCCTGCCTCTCACAACTACTGGACCACTATGACATGGTCTTGGATGGTCACTCCTGCCTCTCACAACTACTGGACCACTATGACGTGGTCTTGGATGGTCACTCCTGCCTCTCACAACTACTGGGCCACTATGACATGGTCTTGGATGGTCACTCCTGCCTCTCACAACTACTGGACCACTATGACATGGTCTTGGATGGTCACTCCTGCCTCTCACAACTACTGGACCACTATGACATGGTCTTGGATGGTCACTCCTGCCTCTCACAACTACTGGACCACTATGACATGGTCTTGGATGGTCACTCCTGCCTCTCACAACTACTGGACCACTATGACATGGTCTTGGATGGTCACTCCTGCCTCTCACAACTACTGGACCACTATGACGTGGTCTTGGATTGTCATTCCTGCCTCTCACAACTACTGGACCACTATGACATGGTCTTGGACGCACTAGAGGACAAACACAATGCAGATGTAGTATACACAGACCTCACAAGTCTTCAGCAAGTTAAATTCTGGTGTTATTGCTCACAAAATACTTGCTAAAGAAATAACTTAAGGTGGTAAACAGAGTTTACACTTCTTAAGAAATGCAGTCCAGAGAGTAATAGTGAACAGAGATAAGCAGAGGCTGACACAGTGAGATGCTCTGTTCCACAAGACAATGACTTGTCCACATCTTTAACAAGATACAGTACTTGTCCCCATCCTTCCCAAGACACGGTACTTGTCCCCATCCTTCCCAAGACACAGTACTTGTACCCATCCTTCCCAAGACACAGTACTTGTACCCATCCTTCCCAAGACACGGTACTTGTCCCCATCCTTCCCAAGACACAGTACTTGTACCCATCCTTCCCAAGACACAGTACTTGTACCCATCCTTCCCAAGACACGGTACTTGTCCCCATCCTTCCCAAGACACAGTACTTGTACCCATCCTTCCCAAGACACAGTACTTGTACCCATCCTTCCCAAGACACGGTACTTGTCCCCATCCTTCCCAAGACACAGTACTTGTACCCATCCTTCCCAAGACACAGTACTTGTACCCATCCTTCCCAAGACACGGTACTTGTCCCCATCCTTCCCAAGACACAGTACTTGTACCCATCCTTCCCAAGACACGGTACTTGTCCCCATCCTTCCCAAGACACAGTACTTGTCCCCATCCTTCCCAAGACACAGTACTTGTCCCCATCCTCCCCAAGACACAGTACATATTCCCATCCTTCCCAAGACACAGTACTTGTCCCCATCCTTCCCAGGACACGGTACTTGTCCGCATCCTTCCCAAGACACAGTACTTGCTCCCATCCTTCCCAAGACACGGTACTTGTCCGCATCCTTCCCAAGACACAGTACTTGCTCCCATCCTTCCCAAGACACGGTACTTGTCCCCATCCTTCCCAAGACACAGTACTTGTACCCATCCTTCCCAAGACACGGTACTTGTCCGCATCCTTCCCAAGACACAGTACTTGCTCCCATCCTTCCCAAGACACGGTACTTGTCCCCATCCTTCCCAAGACACAGTACTTGTACCCATCCTTCCCAAGACACGGTACTTGTCCCCATCCTTCCCAAGACACAGTACTTGTCCCCATCCTTCCCAAGACACAGTACTTGTCCCCATCCTCCCCAAGACACAGTACATATTCCCATCCTTCCCAAGACACAGTACTTGTCCCCATCTTTATCAAGACACAGTACTTGTTCCCATCCTTCCCAAGACACAGTACTTGTTCCCATCCTTCCCAAGACACAGTACTTGTCCCCATCCTTCCTAAGACACAGTACTTGTTCCCATCTTTCCCAAGACACAGTACTTGTCCCCATCCTTTCCAAGACACAGTACTTGTTCCCATCCTTAACAAGACACAGTACTTGTTCCCATCCTTCCCAAGACACAGTACTTATTACCATCCTTAACAAGACACAGTACTTGTTCCCATCCTTCCCAAGACACAGAACTTACCACCATCCTTCACAAGACACAGTACTTACCACAATCCTTCACAAGACACAGTACATATCACCATCCTTCACAAGACACAGTACTTACCACCAACCTTCACAAGACACAGTACTTACGACCATCCTTTACAATACACAGTACTGACCATCATCCTTCACAAGACACAGTACTTACCACCAACCTTCACAAGACACAGTACTTACCACCAACCTTCAGAAGACACAGTACTTACCACCATCCTTCACAAGACACAGTACTTACCACCATCCTTCACAAGACACAGTACTTACCACCAACCTTCCCAAGACACAGTACTTGTTTCCATCCTTAACAAGACACAGTACTTGTTCCCATCCTTAACAAGACACAGTACTTGTCCCATCCTTCCCAAGACACAGTACTTGTTCCCATCCTTCCCAAGACACAGTAATTGTTCCCATCCTTAACAAGACTCAGTACTTGTTCCAATCCTTAACAAGACACAGTACTTACCACTATCCTTCACAAGACACAATACTTACCACCATCCTTCACAAGACACAGTACTGACCATCATCCTTCACAAGACACAGTACTTACCACCAACCTTCCCAAGACACAGTACTTGTTCCCATCCTTAACAAGACACAGTACTTGTTCCCATCCTTCCCAAGACACAGTACTTGTTCCCATCCTTCACAAGACACAGTACTTGTTCCCATACGTAACAAGGCACAATACTAACCACCATCCTTCACAAGACACAGAACTTACCACCATCCTTCATAAGACACAGTACTTACCACCATCCTTCACAAGACACAGTACTTACCACCATCCTTCATAAGACACAGTACTTACCACCATCCTTCACAAGACACAGCACTTACCACCATCCTTCAAAAGACACAGTACTTACCACCATCCTTCACAAGACACAGTACTTACCACCATCCTTCACAAGACACAGTACTTACCACCATCCTTCACAAGACACAGTACTTACCACTATCCTTCAAAAGACACAGTACTTACCACCAACCTTCACAAGACACAGTACTAACCACCAACCTTCACAAGACACAGTACTTACCACCATCCTTCACAAGACACAGTACTTACCACCAAGCTTCACAAGACACAGTACTTACCACCAACCTTCACAAGACACAGTACTTACCACCATCCTTCACAAGATACAGTACTTACCACCATCCTTCACAAGACACAGTACTTACCACCATCCTTCACAAGACACAGTGCTTACCATCATCCTTCAAAAGGCACAGTACTTTCCACCATCGTTCACAAGACACAGTACTTACCACCATCCTTCACAAGACACAGTACTTACCACCTTCCTTCACAAGACACAGTACTTACCACCAACCTTCACAAGACACAGTACTTACCACCATCCTTCACAAGACACAGTACTTACCACCAACCTTCACAAGACGCAGTACTTACCATCAACCTTCACAAGACACTACTTACCACCATCCTTTACAAGACACAGTACTTACCACCATCCTTCACAAGACTCAGTACTTACCACCAACCTTCACAAGACTCAGTACTTACCACCAACCTTCACAAGACACAGTACTTACCACCATCCTTCACAAGACACAGTACTTACCACCAACCTTCACAAGACACAGTACTTACCACCATCCTTCACAAGACACAGTACTTGCCACCAACCTTCACAAGACACAGTACTTACCACCATCCTTCACAAGACACAGTACTTACCACCAACCTTCAAAAGACACAGTACTTACCACCAACCTTCACAAGACACTGTACTTACCACCAACCTTCACAAGACACAGTACTTACCACCATCCTTCACAAGACACAGTATTTACCACCAACCTTCACAAGACACAGTACTCACCATCATCCTTCACAAGACACAGTACTTACCACCATCCTTCACAAGACACAGTACTTACCACCAACCTTCACAAGACACAGTATTTACCACCAACCTTCACAAGACACAGTACTTACCACCAACCTTCACAAGACACAGTACTTACCACCATCCTTCACAAGACACAGTATTTACCACCAACCTTCACAAGACACAGTACTTACCACCATCCTTCACAAGACACAGTACTTACCACCATCCTTCACAAGACACAGTACTTACCACCATCCTTCACAAGACACAGTACTTACCACCATCCTTCACAAGACACAGTACTTACCACCATCCTTCACAAGACACAGTACTTACCACCATCCTTCACAAGACACAGTACTTACCACCATCCTTCACAAGACACAGTATTTACCACCAACCTTCACAAGACACAGTACTTACCACCATCCTTCACAAGACACAGTATTTACCACCAACCTTCACAAGACACAGTACTTACCACCATCCTTCACAAGACACAGTACTTACCACCAACCTTCACAAGACACAGTACTTACCACCATCCTTCACAAGACACAGTACTTACCACCAACCTTCACAAGACACAGTACTTACCACCATCCTTCACAAGACACAGTACTTACCACCATCCTTCCCAAGACACAGTACTTGTTCCCATCCTTAACAAGACACAGTACTTGTCCCATCCTTAACAAGACACAGTACTTGTTCCCATCCTTAACAAGACACAGTACTTGTCCCATCCTTCCCAAGACACAGTACTTGTTCCCGTCCTTCCCAAGACACAGTAATTGTTCCCATCCTTAACAAGACTCAGTACTTGTTCCCATCCTTAACAAGACACAGTACTTGTCTCCATCCTTCCCAAGACAAAGTACTTGTTCCCATCCTTAACAAGACACAGTACTTGTCCCCATCCTTAACAAGACACAGTACTTGTTCCCATCCTTAATAAGACACAGTACTTGTTCCCTTCCTTCCCAAGACACAGTACTTGTTCCCATCCTTCCCAAGACACAGTACTTGTTCCCATCCTTCACAAGACACAGTACTTGTTCCCATCCTTCCCAAGACACAGTACTTGTTCCCATCCTTCACAAGACACAGTACCACCAACCTTCACAAGACACAGTACTTACCACCATCCTTCACAAGACACAGTACTTACCACCAACCTTCACAAGACACAGTACTTACCACCAACCTTCACAAGACAGTACTTACCATCATCCTTCACAAGACACAGTACCACCAACCTTCACAAGACACAGTACTTACCACCATCCTTCACAAGACACAGTACTTACCACCAACCTTCACAAGACACAGTACTTACCAACAACCTTCACAAGACACAGTACTTACTACCAACCTTCACAAGACACAGTACTTACCAGCAACCTTCACAAGACACAGTACTTACCACCATCGTTCACAAGACACAGTACTTACCACCATCCTTCACAAGACACAGTACTTACCTCCATCCTTCACAAGACACAGTACTTACTACCAACCTTCACAAAACACAGTACTTACCACCATCCTTCACAAGACACAGTACTTGCCACCTGCCTTCACAAGACACAGTACTTACCAATAACCATCACAAGACACAGTACTTGCCACCAACCTTCACAAGACATAGTAGTTACCACCATCCTTCACAAGACACAGTACTTGCCACCAACCTTCACAAGACACAGTACTTACCACCAACCTTTACAAGACACAGTACTTACCACCAACCTTCACAAGACACAGTACTTACCACCATCCTTCACAAGACACAGTACTTACCACCATCCTTCACAAGACACAGTACTTGTCCCATCCTTCCCAAGACACAGTACTTGTTCCCATCCTTCACAATACACAGTACTTGTTCCCATCCTTCACAATACACAGTACTTGTTCCCATCCGTAACAAGGCACAGTACTCACCACCATCCTTCACAAGACACAGTACTTACCACAATCCTTCACAAGACACAGTACATATCACCATCCTTCACAAGACACAATACTTACCACCATCCTTCACAAGACACAGTACTTACGACCAACCTTCACAAGACACAGTACTTACCACCAACCTTCACAAGACACAGTACTTACGACCATCCTTCACAAGACACAGTACTTACTACCATCCTTCACAAGACACAGTACTTACCACCAACCTTCACAAGACACAATACTTACCACCATCCTTCACAAGACACAGTACTTACCACCAACCTTCACAAGACACAGTACTTACCACCAACCTTCACAAGACACAGTACTTACCACCAACCTTCACAAGACACAGTACTTACGACCATCCTTTACAATACACAGTACTGACCATCATCCTTCACAAGACACAGTACTTACCACCAACCTTCACAAGACACAGTACTTACCACCAACCTTCACAAGACACGGTACTTACCACCAACCTTCACAAGACACAGTACTTACCACCATCCTTCACAAGACACAGTACTTACGACCATCCTTCACAAGACACAGTACTTACCACCATCCTTCACAAGACACAGTACTTACCACCAACCTTCACAAGACACAGTACTTACCATCATCCTTCACAAGACACTACTTACCACCATCCTTCACAAGACACAGTACTTACCACCAACCTTCACAAGACACAGTACTTACCACCAACCTTCACAAGACACAGTACTTACCACCAACCTTCACAAGACACAGTACTTACCAGCAACCTTCACAAGACACAGTACTTACCACCAACCTTCACAAGACACAGTACTTACCACCATCCTTCACAAGACACAGTACTTACCACCATCCTTCACAAGACACAGAACTTACCACCATCCTTCACAAGAGACAGTACTTACCACCATCCTTCACAAGACACAGTACTTGCCACCAACCTTCACAAGACACAGTACTTACCACCAACCTTCGCAAGACACAGTACTTACCACCAACCTTCACAAGACACAGTACTTACCACCATCCTTCACAAGACACAGTACTTGCCACCAACCTTCACAAGAAACAGTACTTACCACCATCCTTCACTAGACACAGTACTTACCACCAACCTTCACAAGACACAGTACTTGCCACCAACCTTCACAAGACACAGTACTTACCACCAACCTTAACAAGACACAGTACTTACCACCAACCTTCACAAGACACAGTACTTACCACCATCCTTCACAAGACACAGTACTTGTCCCAACCTTCACAAGACACAGTACTTACCACCAACCTTAACAAGACACAGTACTTACCACCATCCTTCACAAGAGACAGTACTTACTACCATCCTTCACAAGACACAGTACTTGTCCCATCCTTCCCAAGACACAGTACTTGTTCCCATCCTTAACAAGACACAGTACTTGTTCCCATCCTTCCCAAGACACAGTACTTGTTCCCATCCTTAACAAGACACAGTACTTGTTCCCATCCTTAACAAGACACAGTACTTGTCTCCATTCTACCCAAGACACAGTACTTGTTCCCATCCTTAACAAGACAAAGTACTTGTCCCCATCCTTAACAAGACACAGTACTTGTTCCCATCCTTAACAAGACACAGTACTTGTTCCCATCCTTCCCAAGACACAGTACTTGTTCCCATCCTTAACAAGACACAGTACTTGTCCCCATCCTTAACAAGACACAGTACTTGTTCCCATCCTTCCCAAGACACAGTACTTGTTCCCATCCTTCCCAAGACACAGTACTTGTTCCCATCCTTCACAAGACACAGTACTTGTTCCCATCCTTTACAAGACACAGTACTTACCACTATCCTTCACAAGACACAATACTTACCACCATCCTTCACAAGACACAGTACTGACCATCATCCTTCACAAGACACAGTACTACCAACCTTCACAAGACACAGTACTTATCATCATCGTTCACAAGACACAGTACTGACCATCATCCTTCACAAGACACAGTACTACCAACCTTCACAAGACACAGTACTTACCATCATCCTTCACAAGACACTACTTACCACCAACCTTCACAAGTCACAGTACTTACCACCATCCTTCACAAGATACAGTACTTTCCACCATCCTTCACAAGACACTGTACTTACCACCAACCTTCACAAGACACAGTACTTACCACCATCCTTCACAAGACACAGTACTTACCACCAACCTTCACAAGACACAGTACTTACCACCAACCTTCACAAGACACAGTACTTACCACCAATCGTCATAAGACACAGTACTTACCATCATCCTTCACAAGACACAGTACTTACCACCAACCTTCGCAAGACAGTACTTACAATAATCCTTCACAAGACACTACTTACCACCATCCTTCACAATACACAGTACTTACCACCAACCTTCACAAGACACAGTATTTACCACCATCCTTCACAAGACACTACTTACCACCATCCTTCACAATACACAGTACTTACCACCAACCTTCACAAGACACAGTACTCACCACCAACCTTCACAAGACACAGTATTTACCACCATCCTTCACAAGACACAGTACTTACCACCAACCTTCACAAGACACAGTACTTACCACCAACCTTCACAAGACACAGTACTTACCACCATCCTTCACAAGACACAGTATTTGCCACCATCCTTCAAAAGACACAGTACTTACCACCAACCTTCACAAGACACAGTACTTACAACCAACCTTCACAAGACACAGTACTTACAACCATCCTTCACAAGACACAGTATTTGCCACCATCCTTCAAAAGACACAGTACTTACCACCATCCTTCACAAGACACAGTACTTGCCACCAACCTTCACAAGACACAGTACTTACCACCATCCTCCACAAGACACAGTACTTGCCACCGACCTTCACAAGACACAGTACTTACCACCAACCTTCACAAGACACAGTACTTACCACCAACCTTCACAAGACACAGTACTTACCACCCTCCTTCACAAGACACAGTACTTACCACCATCCTTCACAAGACACAGTACTTACCATCATCCTTCACAAGACACAGTACTTACCACCAACCTTCACAAGACACAGTACTTACCACCAACCTTCACAAGACACTGTACTTACCACAATCCTTCACAAGACACGGTACTTACCACCAACCTTCACAAGACACAGTACTTACCACCAACCTTCACAAGACACAGTACTTACCACCAACCTTCACTAGACACAGTACTTACCACCAACCTTCACAAGACACAGTACTTACCACCAACCTTCACAAGACACATTACTGTCCACCATCCTTCACAAGACACAGTACTTACCACCAACCTTCACAAGACACAGTACTTACCACCATCCTTCACAAGACACAGTACTTACCACCAACCTTCACAAGACACAGTACTTACCACCAACCTTCACAAGACACAGTACTTACCACCAACCTTCACAAGACACAGTACTTACGACCAACCTTCACAAGACACAGTACTTGCCACCAACCTTCATAAGACACAGTACTTGCCACCATCCTTCACAAGACACAGTACTTACCACCATCCTTCACAAGACACATTACTTGCCACCAACCTTCACTAGACACAGTACTTACCACCATCCTTCACAAGACACAGTACTTGCCACAAACCTTCATAAGACACAGTACTTACCACCAAACTTCATAAGACACAGTACTTACCACCTACCTTCTCTAGACTCAGTACTTACCACCATCCTTCACATGACACAGTACTAACCACCATCCTTCACAAGACACAGTACTTACCACCATCCTTCACTAGACACAGTACTTACCACCAACCTTCACAGGACACAGTACTTACCACCATCCTTCACAAGACACAGTACTTACCACCAACCTTCACAAGACACAGTACTTACCATCAACCTTCACAAGACATAGTACTCACCACCAACCTTCACAAGACACAGTACTTACCATCAACCTTCACAAGACACAGTACTCACCACCAACCTTCACAAGACACAGTAGTTACCACCAACCTTCACAAGACACAGTACTTACCACCATCCTTCACAAGACACAGTACTTGCCACCAACCTTCACAAGACACAGTACTTACCACCAACCTTCACAAGACACAGTACTTGTGCCCATCCTTCCAAAGACACAGTACTTGTTCCCATCCTTCACAAGACACAGTACTTGTTCCCATCCGTAACAAAGCACAGTGCTCACCACCATCCTTCACAAGACACAGTACTTACCACCAACCTTCACAAGACACAGTACTTACCACCATCCTTCACAAGACACAGTACTTACCACCAACCTTCACAAGACACAGTACTTACCACAATCCTTCACAAGACACAATACTTACCATCATCCTTCAAAAGACACAGTACTTACCACCAACCTTCACAAGACACAGTACTTGCCAGCAACCTTCACAAGACAGAGTACTACCCACCATCCTTCACAAGACACAGTACTTGTGCCCATCCTTCCAAAGACACAGTACTTGTTCCCATCCTTCACAAGACACAGTACTTGTTCCCATCCGTAACAAAGCACAGTGCTCACCACCATCCTTCACAAGACACAGTACTTACCACCAACCTTCACAAGACACAGTACTTACCACCATCCTTCACAAGACACAGTACTTACCACCAACCTTCACAAGACACAGTACTTACCACAATCCTTCACAAGACACAATACTTACCATCATCCTTCAAAAGACACAGTACTTACCACCATCCTTCACAAGACACAGTACTTACCACCATCCTTCACAAGACACAGTACTTACCACCAACCTTCACAAGACACAGTACTTACCACCAACCTTCACAAGACACAGTACTTACCATCATCCTTCACAAGACACTACTTACCACCATCTTTCACAAGACACAGTACTTACCATCATCCTTCACAAGACACAGTACTTACCACCAACCTTCACAAGACACAGTACTTACCACCAACCTTCACAAGACACAGTACTTAGCACCAACCTTCACAAGACACAGTACTTAGCACCAACCTTCACAAGACACAGTACTTACCATCATCCTTCACAAGACACTACTTACCACCATCTTTCACAAGACACAGTACTTACCACCAACCTTCACAAGACACAGTACTTAGCACCAACCTTCACAAGACACAGTACTTAGCACCAACCTTCATAAGACACAGTACTTACCATCATCCTTCACAAGACACAGTACTTACCACCAACCTTCACAAGACACAGTACTTACCACCATCCTTCACAAGACACAGTACTTACCACCATCCTTCACAAGACACACTACTTACCACCATCCTTCACAAGACACAGTACTTACCACCAACCTTCACAAGACACAGTACTTACCACCATCCTTCACAAGACACACTACTTACAACTATCCTTCACAAGACACAGTACTTACCACCATCCTTCACAAGACACAGTACTTACCACTATCCTTCACAAGACACAGTACTTACCACTATCCTTCACAAGACACAGTACTTACCACCATCCTTCACAAGACACATTACTTACAACTATCCTTCACAAGACACAGTACTTACCACTATCCTTCACAAGACACAGTACTTACCACTATCCTTCACAAGACACAGTACTTACCACTATCCTTCACAAGACACAGTACTTACCACTATCCTTCACAAGACACAGTACTTACCCCCAACCTTCACAAGACACAGTACTTACCACCAACCTTCACAAGACACAGTACTTACCTCGATCCTTCACAAGACACAGTACTTTCCACCAACCTTCACAAGACACAGTACTTACCACCATCCTTCACAAAACACAGTACTTACCACCAACCTTCACAAGACACAGTACTTACCACCTTCCTTCACAAGACACAGTACTTACCATCAACCTTCACAAGACACAGTACTTATCACCAACCTTCACAAGACACGGTACTTACCATCATCCTTCACAAGACAAAGTACTTACCACCATCCTTCACAAGACACAGTAATTACCACCATCCTTCACAAGACACAGTACTTGCCACCAACCTTCACAAGACACAGTACTTACCACCATTTTTCACAAGACACAGTACTTGCCACCAACCTTCACAAGACACAGTACTTACCACCATCCTTCACAAGACACAGTACTTGCCACCATCCTTCACAAGACACAGTACTTACCACCGACCTTCACAAGACAAAGTACTTACCACCATCCTTCACAAGACACAGTACTTACCACCATCCTTCACAAGACACAGTACTTACCACCAACCTTCATAAGACACAGTACTTACCACCATCCTTCACAAGACACAGTACGTACCACCAACCTTCACAAGACACAGTACTTACCACCAACCTTCACAAGACACAGTACTTACCACCAACCTTCATAAGACACAGTACTTACCACCAACCTTCACAAGACACAGTACTGACCACCATCCTTCACAAGACACAGTACTTAACACCATCCTTCACAAGACACAGTACTTACCACCAACCTTCACAAGACACAGTACTTACCACCATCCTTCACAAGACACAGTACTTACCACCAACCTTCACAAGACACAGTACTTACCACCAACCTTTACAAGACACAGTACTTACCACCAACCTTCACAAGACACAGTACTCACCACCAATCTTCACAAGACACAGTACTTACAACCAACCTTCACAAGACACAGTACTTACCACCAACCTTCACAAGACACAGTACTTACCACCAACCTTCACAAGACACAGTACTCACCACCATCTTTCACAAGACACAGTATTAACCACCAACCTTCACAAGACACAGTACTTACCACTATCCTTCACAAGACACAGTACTTACCGGCAACCTTCACAAGACACAGTACTTACCACCAACCTTCTCTAGACTCAGTACTTACCACCAGCCTTCACAAGACACAGTACTAACCACCAACCTTCACAAGACACAGTACTTACCACCATCCTTCACAAGACACAGTACTTACCACCAACCTTCACAAGACACAGTACTTACCACCAACCTTCACAAGACACAGTACTTACCACCATCCTTCACAAGACACAGTACTTGCTACCAACCTTCACAAGACACAGTACTTACCACCATCCTTCACAAGACACTGTACTTACCACCAACCTTCACAAGACACAGTACTTACCACCAACCTTCACTAAACACAGTACTTACCACCAACCTTCACAAGACACAGTACTTACCACCAACCTTCACAAGACACAGTACTTACCACCAACCTTCACTAGACACAGTACTTACCACCATCCTTCACAAGACACAGCACTTACCACCAACCTTCACAAGACACAGTACTTACCACCATCCTTCACAAGACACAGTACTTACCACCATCCTTCACAAGACACAGTACTTACCAGAATCCTTCACAAGACACAGTACTTGCCACCATCCTTCGCATGACACAGTACTTACCACCAACCTTCACAAGACACAGTACTTACCACCATCCTTCACAAGATTCAGTACTTACCACCATCCTTCACAAGTCACAGTACTTACCACCAACCTTAACAAGACACAGTACTTACCAGCATCCTTCACAAGACACAGTACTTGCCACCATCCTTCACAAGACACAGTACTTACCACCATCCTTCACAAGACACAGTACTAACCACCATCCTTCACAAGACACAGTACTAACCACCATCCTTCACTAGACACAGTACTTACCACAATCCTTCACAAGACACAGTACTTACCACCAACCTTCACAAGACACAGTACTAACCACCATCCTTCACAAGACACAGTACTTACCACCATCCTTCACAACACACGGTACTTACCACCAACCTTCACAAGACACAGTACTTACCACCATCCTTCACAAGACACAGTACTTACCACCAACCTTCATAAGACACAGTACTTACCACCAACCTTCACAAGACACAGTATTAACCACCATCCTTCACAAGACACAGTACTTACCACCAACTTTCACAAGACACAGTCCTTACCACCAACCTTCACAAGACACAGTACTTACCACCAACCTTCACAAGACACAGTACTGACCACCAACCTTCACAAGATACAGTTCTTACCACCAACCTTCACAAGACACAGTACTCACCACCAACCTTCACAAGACACAGTACTCACCACCAATCTTCACTAGACACAGTACTTACCACCAACCTTCACAAGACACAGTACTTACCACCAACCTTCTCTAGACTCAGTACTTACCACCAACCTTCACAATACACAGTACTTACCACCAACCTTCACAAGACACAGTACTTACCACCAACCTTCTCTAGACTCAGTACTTTCCACCAACCTTCACAAGACACAGTAATTACCTCGATCCTTCACAAGACACAGTACTTGCCTCCAACCTTCACAAGACACAGTACTTACCACCATCCTTCACAAAACACAGTACTTACCATCATCCTTCACAAGACACAGTACTTACCGCCAACCTTCACAAGACACAGTACTTACCACCAACCTTCACAAGACACAGTACTTACCACCAACCTTCACAAGACACAGTACTTACCGCCATCCTTCACAAGACACAGTACTTACCACCAACCTTCACAAGACACAGTACTTACCATCATCCTTCACAAGACACAGTACTTACCACCATCCTTCACAAGACACAGTACTTACCATCATCCTTCACAAGACACAGTACTTACCACCAACCTTCACAAGACACAGTACTTACCACCAACCTTCACAAGACACAGTACTTACCGACATCCTTCACAAGACACAGTACTTACCACCATCCTTCACAAGACACAGTACTTACCACCAACCTTCACAAGACACAGTACTTGCCACCATCCTTCACAAGACACAGTACTTACCACCAACCTTCACAAGACACAGTACTTACCACCAACCTTCACAAGACACAGTACTTGCCACCATCCTTCACAAGACACAGTACTTACCGACATCCTTCACAAGACACAGTACTTACCACCAACCTTCACAAGACACAGTACTTACCGACATCCTTCACAAGACACAGTACTTACCACCAACCTTCACAAGACACAGTACTTACCGACATCCTTCACAAGACACAGTACTTACCACCAACCTTCACAAGACACAGTACTTACCACCAACCTTCATAAGACACAGTACTTACCACCAACCTTCACAAGACACAGTACTTACCACCAACCTTCACAAGACACAGTACTTGCCACCAACCTTCACAAGACACAGTACTTACCACCATCCTTCACAAGACACAGTACTTACCACCAACCTTCACAAGACACAGTACTTGCCACCATCCTTCACAAGACACAGTACTTACCACCAACCTTCACAAGACACAGTACTTACCACCAACCTTCATAACACACAGTACTTACCACCAACCTTCACAAGACACAGTACTTAAAACCAACCTTCACAAGACACAGTACTTGCCACCAACCTTCACAAGACACAGTACTTACCACCATCCTTCACAAGACACAGTACTTACCACCAACCTTCACAAGACACAGTACTTGCCACCATCCTTCACAAGACACAGTACTTACCACCAACCTTCACAAGACACAGTACTGACCACCATCCTTCACAAGACACAGTACTTAACACCATCCTTCACAAGACACAGTACTTACCACCAACCTTCACAAGACACAGTACTTACCACCATCCTTCACAAGACACAGTACTTACCACCAACCTTCACAAGACACAGTACTTACCACCAACCTTCACAAGACACATTACTTACCACCAACCTTCACAAGACACAGTACTCACCACCAATCTTCACAAGACACAGTACTTATCACCAACCTTCACAAGACACAGTACTTACCACCAACCTTCACAAGACTCAGTACTTACCACCAACCTTCACAAGACACAGTACTCACAACCAATCTTCACAAGACACAGTACTTACCGGGAACCTTCACAAGACACAGTACTTACCACCAACCTTCTCTAGACTCAGTACTTACCACCAGCCTTCACGAGACACAGTACTTACCACCAACCTTAATAAGACACAGTACTTACCACCGACCTTCACAAGACACAGTACTTACCACCATCCTTCACAAGACACAGTACTTACCACCAACCTTCACAAGACACAGTACTTACCACCATCCTTCACAAGACACAGTACTTGCCACCATCCTTCACAAGACACAGTACTTACCGCCATCCTTCACAAGACACAGTACTTACCACTAACCTTCACAAGACACAGTACTTACCACCATCCTTCACAAGACACAATACTTACCACTAACCTTCACAAGACATAGTACTTACCACCATCTTTCACAAGACACAGTATTAACCACCAACCTTCACAAGACACAGTACTTACCACCATCCTTCACAAGACACAGTACTTACCACCAACCTTCACAAGACAAAGTACTTACCACCAACCTTCGCAAGACACAGTACTTACCACCATCCTTCACAAGACTCAGTACTTACCACTAACCTTCACAAGACACAGTACTTACCACCATCTTTCACAAGACACAGTATTAACCACCAACCTTCACAAGACACAGTACTTACCACCATCCTTCACTAGACACAGTACTTACCACCAACCTTCACAAGACACAGTACTTACCACCAACCTTCACAAGACACAGTTCTTTCCACCATCCTTCACAAGACACAGTACTTGCTACCAACCTTCACAAGACACAGTACTTACCACCATCCTTCACAATACACAGTACTTACCACCAACCTTCACAAGACACAGTACTTACCACCAACCTTCACTAGACACAGTACTTACCACCAACCTTCAAAAGACACAGTACTTACCACCAACCTTCACAAGACACAGTACTTACCACCAACCTTCACAAGACACAGTACTTACCACCATCCTTCACAAGACACAGCACTTACCACCAACCTTCACAAGACACAGTACTTACCACCATCCTTCACAAGACACAGTACTTACCACCATCCTTCACAAGACACAGTACTTACCAGAATCCTTCACAAGACACAGTACTTGCCACCATCCTTCGCATGACACAGTACTTACCACCAACCTTCACAAGACACAGTACTTACCACCATCCTTCACAAGATTCAGTACTTACCACCATCCTTCACAAGTCACAGTACTTACCACCAACCTTAACAAGACACAGTACTTACCAGCATCCTTCACAAGACACAGTACTTGCCACCATCCTTCACAAGACACAGTACTTACCACCATCCTTCACAAGACACAGTACTTGCCACCAACCTTCACAAGACCCAGTACTTACCACCAACCTTCACAAGACACAGTACTAACCACCATCCTTCACAAGACACAGTACTAACCACCAACCTTCACTAGACACAGAACTTACCACCATCCTTCACAAGACACAGTACTTACCACCAACCTTCACAAAACACAGTACTAACCACCATCCTTCACAAGACACAGTACTTACCACCATCCTTCACAACACACAGTACTTACCACCAACCTTCACAAGACACAGTACTTACCACCATCCTTCACAAGACACAGTACTTACCACCAACCTTCACAAGACACAGTACTTACCACCAACCTTCACAAGACACAGTATTAACCACCATCCTTCACAAGACACAGTACTTACCACCAACCTTCACAAGACACAGTACTTACCACCAACCTTCACAAGACACAATACTCACCACCAATCTTCACTAGACACAGTACTTACCACCAACCTTCTCAAGACACAATACTCACCACCAATCTTCACTAGACACAGTACTTACCACCAACCTTCACAAGACACAGTACTTACCACCAACCTTCTCTAGACTCAGTACTTACCACCAACCTTCACAATACACAGTACTTACCACCAACCTTCACAAGACACAGTACTTACCACCAACCTTTTCTAGACTCAGTACTTTCCACCAACCTTCATAAGACACAGTAATTACCTCGATCCTTCACAAGACACAGTACTTGCCTCCAACCTTCACAAGACACAGTACTTACCATAATCCTTCACAAAACACAGTACTTACCATCATCCTTCACAAGACACAGTACTTACCGCCAACCTTCACAAGACACAGTACTTACCACCATCCTTCACAAGACACAGTACTTGCTACCAACCTTCACAAGACACAGTACTTACCACCATCCTTCACAAGACACAGTACTTACCACCAACCTTCACAAGACACAGTACTTACCACCAACCTTCACTAGACACAGTACTTACCACCAACCTTCACAAGACACAGTACTTACCACCAACCTTCACAAGACACAGTACTTACCACCAACCTTCACTAGACACAGTACTTACCACCATCCTTCACAAGACACAGCACTTACCACCAACCTTCACAAGACACAGTACTTACCACCATCCTTCACAAGACACAGTACTTACCACCATCCTTCACAAGACACAGTACTTACCAGAATCCTTCACAAGACACAGTACTTGCCACCATCCTTCGCATGACACAGTACTTACCACCAACCTTCACAAGACACAGTACTTACCACCATCCTTCACAAGATTCAGTACTTACCACCATCCTTCACAAGTCACAGTACTTACCACCAACCTTAACAAGACACAGTACTTACCAGCATCCTTCACAAGACACAGTACTTGCCACCATCCTTCACAAGACACAGTACTTACCACCATCCTTCACAAGACACAGTACTAACCACCATCCTTCACAAGACACAGTACTAACCACCATCCTTCACTAGACACAGTACTTACCACTAACCTTCACAAGACACAGTACTTACCACCATCCTTCACAAGACACAGTACTTACCACTAACCTTCACAAGACATAGTACTTACCACCATCTTTCACAAGACACAGTACTAACCACCATCCTTCACTAGACACAGTACTTACCACAATCCTTCACAAGACACAGTACTTACCACCAACCTTCACAAGACACAGTACTAACCACCATCCTTCACAAGACACAGTACTTACCACCATCCTTCACAACACACGGTACTTACCACCAACCTTCACAAGACACAGTACTAACCACAATCCTTCACAAGACACAGTACTAACCACCATCCTTCACTAGACACAGTACTTACCACTAACCTTCACAAGACACAGTACTAACCACCATCCTTCACTAGACACAGTACTTACCACAATCCTTCACAAGACACAGTACTTACCACCAACCTTCACAAGACACAGTACTAACCACCATCCTTCACAAGACACAGTACTTACCACCATCCTTCACAACACACGGTACTTACCACCAACCTTCACAAGACACAGTACTTACCACCATCCTTCACAAGACACAGTACTTACCACCAACCTTCACAAGACACAGTACTTACCACCATCCTTCACAAGACACAGTACTTACCACCAACCTTCACAAGACACAGTACTTGCCACCATCCTTCACAAGACACAGTACTTACCACCAACCTTCACAAGACACAGTACTGACCACCATCCTTCACAAGACACAGTACTTAACACCATCCTTCACAAGACACAGTACTTACCACCAACCTTCACAAGACACAGTACTTACCACCATCCTTCACAAGACACAGTACTTACCACCAACCTTCACAAGACTCAGTACTTACCACCAACCTTCACAAGACACAGTACTCACAACCAATCTTCACAAGACACAGTACTTACCGGCAACCTTCACAAGACACAGTACTTACCACCAACCTTCTCTAGACTCAGTACTTACCACCAGCCTTCACGAGACACAGTACTTACCACCAACCTTAATAAGACACAGTACTTACCACCGACCTTCACAAGACACAGTACTTACCACCATCCTTCACAAGACACAGTACTTACCACCAACCTTCACAAGACACAGTACTTACCACCATCCTTCACAAGACACAGTACTTGCCACCATCCTTCACAAGACACAGTACTTACCGCCATCCTTCACAAGACACAGTACTTACCACTAACCTTCACAAGACACAGTACTTACCACCATCCTTCACAAGACACAGTACTTACCACTAACCTTCACAAGACTTAGTACTTACCACCATCTTTCACAAGACACAGTATTAACCACCATCCTTCACTAGACACAGTACTTACCACAATCCTTCACAAGACACAGTACTTACCACCAACCTTCACAATACACAGTACTTACTACCAACCTTCACAAGACACAGTAATTACCACCAACCTTCACAAGACACAGTACTTACCACCAACCATCACAAGACACAGTATTAACCACCATCCTTCACTAGACACAGTACTTACCACCAACCTTCACAAGACACGGTACTTACCGACATCCTTCACAAGACACAGTACTTACCACCAACCTTCACAAGACACAGTACTTACCACCAACCTTCATAAGACACAGTACTTACCACCAACCTTCACAAGATACAGTACTTACCACCAACCTTCACAAGACACAGTACTTGCCACCAACCTTCACAAGACACAGTACTTACGACCATCCTTCACAAGACACAGTACTTACCACCAACCTTCACAAGACACAGTACTT
Organism: Cherax quadricarinatus; assembly: GCF_038502225.1. Lineage (NCBI taxonomy): Eukaryota > Metazoa > Arthropoda > Malacostraca > Decapoda > Parastacidae > Cherax > Cherax quadricarinatus. Next base: position 23,112 of record NW_027195051.1, read on the forward strand.
GCCACCATCCTTCACAAGACACAGTACTTACCACCAATCTTCACAAGACACAGTACTTGCCACCATCCTTCACAAGACACAGTACTTACCGACATCCTTCACAAGACACAGTACTTACCACCAACCTTCACAAGACACAGTACTTACCGACATCCTTCACAAGACACAGTACTTACCACCAACCTTCACAAGACACAGTACTTACCACCAACCTTCATAAGACACAGTACTTACCACCATCCTTCACAAGACACAGTACTTACCACCAACCTTCATAAGACACAGTACTTACCACCATCCTTCATAAGACACAGTACTTACCACCAACCTTCACAAGACACAGTACTTACCACCTACCTTCACAAGACACAGTACTTACCACCAACCTTCACAAGACACAGTACTTACCACCATCCTTCACAAGACACAGTACTTACCACTAACCTTCACAAGACACAGTACTTACCACCATCTTTCACAAGACACAGTATTAACCACCAACCTTCACAAGACACAGTACTTACCACCATCCTTCACAAGACACAGTACTTACCACCAACCTTCACAAGACACAGTACTTACCACCAAACTTCACAAGACACAGTACTTACCACCATCCTTCACAAGACACAGTACTTGCTACCAACCTTCAGAAGACACAGTACTTACCACCGTCCTTCACAAGACACAGTACTTACCACCAACCTTCACAAGACACAGTACTTACCACCAACCTTCACTAGACACAGTACTTACCACCAACCTTCACAAGACACAGTACTTACCACCAACCTTCACAAGACACAGTACTTACCACCAACCTTCACAAGACACAGTACTTACCACCATCCTTCACAAGACACAGCACTTACCACCAACCTTCACAGGACACAGTACTTACCACCATCCTTCACAAGACACAGTACTTACCACCATCCTTCACAAGACACAGTACTTACCAGAATCCTTCACAAGACACAGTACTTGCCACCATCCTTCGCATGACACAGTACTTACCACCAACCTTCACAAGACACAGTACTAACCACCATCCTTCACAAGATTCAGTACTTACCACCATCCTGCACAAGTCGCAGTACTTACCACCAACCTTAACAAGACACAGTACTTACCAGCATCCTTCACAAGACACAGTACTTGCCACCATCCTTCACAAGACACAGTACTTACCACCATCCTTCACAAGACACAGTACTTACCACCAACCTTCACAAGACACAGTACTAACCACCATCCTTCAGAAGACACAGTACTAACCACCATCCTTCACTAGACACAGTACTTACCACCATCCTTCACAAGACACAGTACTTACCACCAACCTTCACGAGACACAGTACTAACCACCATCCTTCACAAGACACAGTACTTACCACCATCCTTCACAAGACACAGTACTTACCACCAACCTTCACAAGACACAGTACTTACCACCAACCTTCACAAGACACAGTACTTACCACCAACCTTCACAAGACACAGTACTTACCACCAACCTTCGCAAGACACAGTACTTACCACCAACCTTCACAAGACACAGTACTTACCGCTAACCTTCACAAGACACAGTACTCACCACCAACCTTCACAAGACACAGTACTTACCACCAACCTTCACAAGACACAGTACGTACCGCTAACCTTCACAAGACACAGTACTCACCACCAACCTTCACAACACACAGTATTTACCACCAACCTTCACAATACACAGTACTTACCCCCATCCTTCACAATACACAGTACTTACCACCAACCTTCACAAGACACAGTAATTACCACCAACCTTCACAAGACACAGTACTTACCACCATCCTTCACAAGACACAGTACTTACCACCAACCATCACAAGATACAGTACTTACCACCAACCTTCACAAGACACAGTACTTACCGACATCCTTCACAAGACACAGTACTTACCGACATCCTTCACAAGACACAGTACTTACCACCAACCTTCACAAGACACAGTACTTACCACCAACCTTCACAAGACACAGTACTTACCACCAACCTTCACAAGACACAGTACTTACCACCAACCTTCACAAGACACAGTACTTACCACCAACCTTCACAAGACACAGTACTTACCACCAACCTTCACAAGACACAGTACTTACCACCATCCTTCACAAGACACAGTACTCACCCCACTTCATCCAAGTCTTCCAGTGGACCACTGATATCAACCAAATCTTCCAGTGGGTCACTAACAACATTATAACGTAAATGAAGATAAAATACATTTTCTCATCTATGGAAAAGTGAAGAAATAAAAGCTAGAACCGGTTATAAAGATAACTTTAGTTAGTAAAGAAAAGGAAAAAGAACCGTGAGAGACCTAGAAGTGATAATGTAAGATATAAAGTTTTCTCGTACATACAAGAGTGTCATTATCACAAGCGGAAGGAAATTGATAAACTGGCTAACTGGAGCATTCAAGATAAGAGATGCCAAGCCATTGGTGATTCTCTTCGAGTCACTTGTTCTCTCTAGGCTGGAATATTGTTGTATACTAACAGCTCCTTCCAAGGCTGTAATATTGCTGTACACTAACACCAATATTAATATTATTATGGTCTATTATCGTAGTTTATTTATATTATTAATGTTGTTGGTGCTATTGTTGTGCTGTTGTTGTAACTGTTGCTGCTGTTGTTGCTGTTGTTGCTGCCGCTGTTGTTGTTGTTGTTGCTGTTGTTGCTGCTGTTGTTGCTATTGTTGTGCTGTTGTTGTAACTGTTACTGCTGTTGTTGCTGTTGTTGCTGCCGCTGTTGTTGTTGTTGTTGGTGTTGTTGCTGCTGTTGTTGCTATTGTTGTGCTGTTGTTGTAACTGTTGCTGCTGTTGTTGCTGTTGTTGCTGCCGCTGTTGTTGTTGTTGTTGCTGTTGTTGCTGCTGTTGTTGCTATTGTTGTGCTGTTGTTGTAACTGTTGCTGCTGTTGTTGCTGTTGTTGCTGCCGCTGTTGTTGCTGTTGTTGCAGTTGTTGCTGCCGCTGTTGTTGCTGTTGTTGCTGCCGCTGTTGTTGCTGTTGTTGCTGTCGTTGCTGCCGCTGTTGCCGCTGTTGTTGCTGCCGCTATTGCTACTGCTGCTACAGTCTACAGCTTGTAACAGCAGTGAAAGTTACCACTTATCAGAGACAGGAAATGAAGAACAGCTGGGATTAATTCAGTAAGTAACATTACACCAAACACAACCCTACTCACATACCTAACAACTGACTCTTATAACCTAACTGCAGTTGTGGCTGCTAGTTATAACTGTCTTATTTATACTCAGCCATCGTTAGACATAAAGGGGAAGATTGCAGCAGGCCTACTGGCCTATACTAGGCAGGTCTTTCTCAGACCCCAACCTGCTTCAGTGCAACCCATTCTGAATGATACCAAGGAATGTAAGGGTCTGTGAAGTTATATATACACACAGTAGTCTAATTGCTTTAGAAAAATATTAATTATTTCTATATATACAATGTACACAGACAATAACTGACATAAATGACATACTGCTATATAGAATAATAATAGGTCTGATGTCAGCAACTATGGGTCTGTTAGTATACTCAGTATAATATCCAAAATTCTAGAGAGGGCGGTGTACTGTCAAGTAGTTAAGAACCTTAATGACAATAACATTCTCCATAGCTATCAATCAGGCTTTAGAAGATCTTACACAACCAACACCTCCCTAATTAATCTGATAGATTACATGGGAACTGAAATGTCGCTGGGGAACCTCATATGAATGGTAACCTTAGTCTTGCAAAAGGCCTTCGATACTGTCAACCACAATACATTATGTAAGACACTACAAGCTACTGGAATAGGTTCTGCAGTTTGCTTTAAGTCCCACTCGAGCAACAGGAACCAAATCGTCAGCATCAACAACACAGAATCAGAACCCTTGCCTGTGGCATGTAGGGTTCTCTAAGGTATTCTGGGTCCCTTTCTGTTCCTGTTATGTGAATGACATGCCCATTACTGTCAAGTGTAAGCTTCTGTTGTATGCAGATGATAGTGGTCTGTTAGTGTCAGGTAAAGACCCCATAAGATATAACTAATGTAATAACACTGGAACTAGAGTCCTGCAGCAAATGGTTAGTGGACAACAAACTATCGTTATACCTCGGGAAAACGGAAGCCATACTCTTTGGCACGAAACATAAACTGAGAAAGGTCAATAATTTTTGTTAGGCATAATGGGGAACCCATTATTACGGTGTCATGGGGAACCCATCATTACAGTGTCATGGGGAACCCATCATTACAGTGTCATGGGGAACCCATCATTACAGTGTCATGGGGAACCCATCATTACAGTGTCATGGGGACCCATCATTACAGTGTCATGGGGAACCCATCATTACAGTGTCATGGGGAACCCATCATTACAGTGTCATGGGGAACCCATCATTACAGTGTCATGGGGAACCCATCATTACAGTGTCATGGGGAACCCATCATTACAGTGTCATGGGGAACCCATCATTACAGTGTCATGGGGAACCCATCATTACAGTGTCATGGGGAGCCCGTCACTTCAGTATCCTCAGTAAAATATCTGGGGATCTCCTTCGACCCATGCATGTCAGGAGAACTGATAGGGAACAGTGTAGTATAGAAAGTGAATACCAGACTGAAGTTCCTATACAGACAAGCACAGTGTCTACCTTCTGAGACACAGTGTCTACCTACTGAGACACAGTGTCTATCTAGTGAGACATAGTATCTACCTACTGAGACACAGTGTCTACCTAGTGAGACACAGTGTCTACCTACTGAGACACAGTGTCTATCTAGTGAGACATAACGTCTGCCTACTGAGACACAGTGTCTACCTACTGAGACACAGTGTCTATCTAGTGAGACATAGTGTCAACCTACTGAGACACAGTGTCTATCTAGTGAGACAGAGCGTCTGCCTACTGAGACACAGTGTTTACCTACTGAGACAGTGTCTACCTACTGAGACACTGTCTACCTACTGAAACACAGTGTCTACCTACTGAGACACAGTGTCTATCTAGTGAGACATAGTGTCTACCTACTGAGACACAATGTCTACCTACTAAGACACAGTGTCTACCTAGTGAGACACAGTGTCTACCTACTGAGACACAGTGTCTACCTAGTGAGACACAGTGTCTACCTACTGAGACACTGTCTACCTACTGAGACACAGTGTCTACCTACTGAGACACTGTCTACCTTCTGAGACACAGTGTCTACCTACTGAGACACAGTGTCTATCTAGTGAGACATAGTGTCTACCTACTGAGACACAGTGTCTACCTACTGAGACACTGTCTACCTACTGAGACACAGTGTCTACCTACTGAGACACAGTGTATACCTACTGAGACAAAGTGTCTACCTACTGAGGCATAGTGTCTACCTAGTGAGACACAGTGTCTACCTACTGAGGCACAGTGTCTACCTAGTGAGACACAGTGTCTACATACTGAGACACAGGGTCTACCTGAGGCACAGTGTCTACCTAGTGAGACACAGTGTCTACCTACTGAGACACAGTGTCTACCTACTGAGACACAATGTCTACCTACTGAGACACAGTGTCTACGTACTGAGACACTGTCTACCTACTGATACAGTGTCTGCCTACTGAGACACAGTGTCTACCTACTGAGACACAGTGTCTATCTAGTGAGACATAGTGTCTACCTACTGAGACACAGTGTCTACCTACTGAGACACTGTCTACCTACTGAGACACAGTGTCTACCTAGTGAGACAGTGTCTACCTACTGAGACAGTGTCTACCTACTGAGGCACAGTGTCTACCTAGTGAGACACAGTGTCTACCTACTGAGACAGTGTCTACCTACTGAGGCACAGTGTCTACCTACTGAGGCACAGTGTCTACCTACTGGGACAGTGTCTACCTACTGAGGCACAGTGTCTGCCTACTAGGACACAGTGTCTACCTAGTGAACACAGTGTCTACCTACTGAGACACAGTGTCTACCTACTGAGACACAGTGTGTACCTACTGAGACACAGTGTCTACCTACTGAGACACAGTGTCTACCTACTGAGACACAGTGTCTTCCTACTGAGGCACAGTGTTTGCCTACTGAGACACAGTGTCTACCTACTGAGACACAGTGTCTACCTACTGAGACACAGTGTCTACCTACTGAGACACAGTGTCTACCTACTGAGACACAGTGTCTACCTAGTGAGACACAGTGTCTACCTACTGAGACACAGTGTCTATCTAGTGAGACACAGTGTCTACCTACTGACACACGGTGTCTGCCTAGTGAGACACAGTGTCTACCTACTGAGACACAGTGTCTATCTAGTGAGACATAGTGTCTACCTGCTGAGACACAGTGTCTATCTAGTGAGACACAGTGTCTACCTACTGAGACACGGTGTCTGCCTAGTGAGGCACAGTGTCTACCTACTGAGACACAATGTCTACCTACTGAGACACAGTGTCTACCTACTGAGACACAGTGTTTACCTACTGAGACACAGTGTCTACCTAATGAGACACAGTGTCTACCTACTGAGACACAGTGTCTACCTACTGAGACACAGTGTCTACCTAGTGAGACACAGTGTCTACCTACTGAGACACAGTGTCTATCTAGTGAGACATAGTGTCTACCCACTGAGACACAGTGTGTATCTAGTGAGACACAGTGTCTACCTACTGAGACACGGTGTCTGCCTAGTGAGGCACAGTGTCTACATACTGAGACACAATGTCTACCTACTGAGACACGGTGTCTACCTAGTGAGACACAGTGTCTACCTACTGAGACACAATGTCTACCTACTGAGACACAGTGTCTGCCTAGTGAGGCACAGTGTCTACCTAGTGAGACACAGTGTCTACCTACTGAGACACAGTGTCTATCTAGTGAGACACAGTGTCTATCTAGTGAGACACAGTGTCTATCTAGTGAGACAGTGTCTATCTAGTGAGACACAGTGTCTATCTAGTGAGACAGTGTCTACCTACTGAGACACGGTGTCTACCTACTGAGACACAGTGTCTACCTAGTGAGACATAGTGTCTACCTACTGAGACACAGTGTCTATCTAGAGAGACAGTGTCTACCTACTGAGACACGGTGTCTACCTACTGAGACACAGTGTCTATCTAAAGAGACAGTGTCTACGTACTGAGACACGGTGTCTATCTAGAGAGACAGTGTCTACCTACTGAGACACGGTGTCTACCTAATGAGACACAGTGTCTACCTAGTGAGACATAGTGTCTACCTACTGAGACACAGTGTCTACCTAGTGAGACATAGTGTCTACCTACTGAGACACAGTGTCTATCTAGTGAGACAGTGTCTACCTACTGAGACACGGTGTCTACCTACTGAGACACGGTGTCTACCTAGTGAGACATAGTGTCTACCTACTGAGACACGGTGTCTACCTACTGAGACACAGTGTCTACCTAGTGAGACATAGTGTCTACCTACTGAGACACAGTGTCTATCTAGAGAGACAGTGTCTACCTACTGAGACACGGTGTCTACCTACTGAGACACGGTGTCTACCTACTGAGACACAGTGTCTACCTACTGAGACACGGTGTCTACCTACTGAGACACAGTGTCTACCTACTGAGACACAGTGTCTACCTACTGAGACACAGTGTCTACCTACTGAGACACAGTGTCTACCTACTGAGACACAGTGTCTACCTACTGAGACACAGTGTCTACCTACTGAGACACAGTGTCTACCTACTGAGACACAGTGTCTACCTACTGAGACACAGTGTCTACCTACTGAGACACAGTGTCTACCTACTGAGACACAGTGTCTACCTACTGAGACACAGTGTCTACCTACTGAGACACAGTGTCTACCTACTGAGACACAGTGTCTACCTACTGAGACACGGTGTCTACCTACTGAGACACGGTGTCTACCTACTGAGACACAGTGTCTACCTACTGAGACACAGTGTCTACCTACTGAGACACAGTGTCTACCTACTGAGACACAGTGTCTACCTACTGAGACACAGTGTCTACCTACTGAGACACAGTGTCTACCTACTGAGACACAGTGTCTACCTACTGAGACACAGTGTCTACCTACTGAGGCTCGCAGGACCCCATGTCTAGCTCTTAAACAATGTCATATGCATTAATTTTGCTCAAGGTACTCTGCCTTGACAAAAACTGAAAGATAAATTGCCGATCACTCAGAACAAAATGGTAAGATTCATCCTGGACCTTGGACCAAGAGACTATGTAGGCCTGGGTCCAAGAGAACATGTTGGGTCCAAGAGAACATGTTGGGACCAAGAGAACATGTAGCCCTGGGTCCAAGAGAACGTGTTGGGTCCAAGAGAACATGTAGGCCTGGGTCCAAGAGAACATGTTGGGACCAAGAGAACATGTTGGGTCCAAGAGAACATGTAGGCCTGGGTCCAAGAGAACATGTTGGGACCAAGAGAACATGTTGGGACCAAGAGAACATGTAGGCCTGGGTCCAAGAGAACATGTTGGGACCAAGAGAACATGTTGGGTCCAAGAGAACATGTAGGCCTGGGTCCAAGAGAACATGTTGGGACCAAGAGAACATGTAGCCCTGGGTCCAAGAGAACATGTTGGGTCCAAGAGAACATGTAGGCCTGGGTCCAAGAGAACATGTTGGGACCAAGAGAACATGTAGCCCTGGGTCCAAGAGAACATGTTGGGTCCAAGAGAACATGTAGGCCTGGGTCCAAGAGAACATGTTGGGACCAAGAGAACATGTAGCCCTGGGTCCAAGAGAACATGTTGGGTCCAAGAGAACCCTGGGTCCAAGAGAACATGTTGGGTCCAAGAGAACATGTAGGCCTGGGTCCAAGAGAACATGTAGGCCTGGGTCCAAGAGAACATGTAGCCCTGGGTCCAAGAGAACATGTAGCCCTGGGTCCAAGAGAACATGTAGCCCTGGGTCCAAGAGAATATGTAGCCCTGGGTCCAAGAGAACATGTAGCCCTGGGTCCAAGAGAACATGTAGCCCTGGGTCCAAGAGAACATGTAGGCCTGGGTCCAAGAGAACATGTAGCCCTGGGTTCAAGAGAACATGTAGCCCTGGGTCCAAGAGAACATGTAGCCCTGGGTCCAAGAGAACATGTAGCCCTGGGTCCAAGAGAACATGTAGGTCTGGGTCCAAGAGAACATGTAGCCCTGGGTCCAAGAGAACATGTAGGCCTGGGTCCAAGAGAACATGTAGGCCTGGGTCCAAGAGAACATGTAGGCCTGGGTCCAAGAGAACATATAGGTCTGGATCCAAGAGAACATGTAGGCCTGGGTCCAAGAGAACATGTAGGTCTGGGTCCAAGAGAACAGGTAGGCCTGGGTCCAAGAGAACATGTAGGCCTGGGTCCAAGAGAACATGTAGCCCTGGGTCCAAGAGAACATGTAGCCCTGGGTCCAAGAGAACATGTAGCCCTGGGTCCAAGAGAACATGTAGGCCTGGGTCCAAGAGAACATGTAGGCCTGGGTCCAAGAGAACATGTAGCCCTGGGTCCAAGAGAACATGTAGCCCTGGGTCCAACAGAACATGTAGCCCTGGGTCCAAGAGAACATGTAGGTCTGGGTCCAAGAGAACATGTAGCCTGGGTCCAAGAGAATATGTAGGCCTGGGTCCAAGAGAACATGTAGGCCTGGGTCCAAGAGAACATATAGGTCTGTATCCAAGAGAACATGTAGGCCTGGGTCCAAGAGAACATGTAGGTCTGGGTCCAAGAGAACATGTAGCCCTGTGTTCAAGAGAACATGTAGGCCTGGGTCCAAGAGAACATGTAGGCCTGGGTCCAAGAGAACATTTAGGTCTGGGTCCAAGAGAACATGTAGCCCTGGGTCCAAGAGAACATGTAGGTCTGGGTCCAAGAGAACATGTAGCCCTGGGTCCAAGAGAACATGTAGGCCTGGGTCCAAGAGAACATGTAGGCCTGGGTCCAAGAGAACATGTAGGCCTGGGTCCAAGAGAACATGTAGGCCTGTGTCCAAGAGAACATGTAGGCCTGGGTTCAAGAGAACATGTAGGCCTGGGACAAAGAGAACATGTAGGCCTGGGACAAAGAGAACATGTAGGCCTGGGTCCAAGAGAACATGTAGCCCTGGGTCCAAGAGAACATGTAGGCCTGGGTCCAAGAGAACATGTAGGCCTGGGTCCAAGAGAACATGTAGGCCTGTGTCCAAGAGAACATGTAGGCCTGGGTTCAAGAGAACATGTAGGCCTGGGACAAAGAGAACATGTAGGCCTGGGACAAAGAGAACATGTAGGCCTGGGTCCAAGAAAACATGTAGGCCTGGGTCCAAGAGAACATGTAGGCTAGGGTCCAAGAGAACATGTAGACCTGGGACCAAGGGAACATGTAGGCCAGGGTCCAAGAGAACATGTAGGCCTGGGTCCAAGAGAACATGTAGGTCTGGGTCCAATAGAACATGTAGGCCTGGGTCCAAGAGAACATGTAGGCCTGGGTCCAAGAGAACATGTAGGCCTGAGTCCAAGAGAACATTTAGGTCTGGGTCCAATAGAACATGTAGGCCTGGGTCCAAGAGAACATGTAGGCCTGGGTCCAAGAGAACATGTAGGCCTGGATCCAAGAGAACATGTAGGCCTGGGTCCAAGAGAACATGTAGGCCTGGGTCCAAGAGAACATGTAGGCCTGGGTTCAAGGGAACATGTAGGCCTGGGACCAAGAGAACATGTAGGCCTGGGTCCAAGAGAGCATGTAGGCCTGGGTCCAAGAGAACATGTAGGCCTGGGTCCAAGAGAACATGTTGGGTCCAAGAGAACATGTTGGGACCAAGAGAACATGTAGCCCTGGGTCCAAGAGAACGTGTTGGGTCCAAGAGAACATGTAGGCCTGGGTCCAAGAGAACATGTTGGGACCAAGAGAACATGTTGGGTCCAAGAGAACATGTAGGCCTGGGTCCAAGAGAACATGTTGGGACCAAGAGAACATGTAGCCCTGGGTCCAAGAGAACATGTTGGGTCCAAGAGAACATGTAGGCCTGGGTCCAAGAGAACATGTTGGGACCAAGAGAACATGTAGCCCTGGGTCCAAGAGAACATGTTGGGTCCAAGAGAACATGTAGGCCTGGGTCCAAGAGAACATGTTGGGACCAAGAGAACATGTAGCCCTGGGTCCAAGAGAACATGTTGGGTCCAAGAGAACATGTAGGCCTGGGTCCAAGAGAACATGTTGGGTCCAAGAGAACATGTAGGCCTGGGTCCAAGAGAACATGTAGGCCTGGGTCCAAGAGAACATGTAGCCCTGGGTCCAAGAGAACATGTAGCCCTGGGTCCAAGAGAACATGTAGCCCTGGGTCCAAGAGAACATGTAGCCCTGGGTCCAAGAGAACATGTAGCCCTGGGTCCAAGAGAACATGTAGCCCTGGGTCCAAGAGAACATGTAGGCCTGGGTCCAAGAGAACATGTAGCCCTGGGTCCAAGAGAACATGTAGCCCTGGGTCCAAGAGAACATGTAGCCCTGGGTCCAAGAGAACATGTAGCCCTGGGTCCAAGAGAACATGTAGGTCTGGGTCCAAGAGAACATGTAGCCCTGGGTCCAAGAGAACATGTAGGCCTGGGTCCAAGAGAACATGTAGGCCTGGGTCCAAGAGAACATGTAGGCCTGGGTCCAAGAGAACATATAGGTCTGGATCCAAGAGAACATGTAGGCCTGGGTCCAAGAGAACATGTAGGTCTGGGTCCAAGAGAACAGGTAGGCCTGGGTCCAAGAGAACATGTAGGCCTGGGTCCAAGAGAACATGTAGCCCTGGGTCCAAGAGAACATGTAGCCCTGGGTCCAAGAGAACATGTAGCCCTGGGTCCAAGAGAACATGTAGGCCTGGGTCCAAGAGAACATGTAGGCCTGGGTCCAAGAGAACATGTAGCCCTGGGTCCAAGAGAACATGTAGCCCTGGGTCCAAGAGAACATGTAGCCCTGGGTCCAAGAGAACATGTAGGTCTGGGTCCAAGAGAACATGTAGCCTGGGTCCAAGAGAATATGTAGGCCTGGGTCCAAGAGAACATGTAGGCCTGGGTCCAAGAGAACATATAGGTCTGTATCCAAGAGAACATGTAGGCCTGGGTCCAAGAGAACATGTAGGTCTGGGTCCAAGAGAACATGTAGCCCTGTGTCCAAGAGAACATGTAGGCCTGGGTCCAAGAGAACATGTAGGCCTGGGTCCAAGAGAACATTTAGGTCTGGGTCCAAGAGAACATGTAGCCCTGGGTCCAAGAGAACATGTAGGTCTGGGTCCAAGAGAACATGTAGCCCTGGGTCCAAGAGAACATGTAGGCCTGGGTCCAAGAGAACATGTAGGCCTGGGTCCAAGAGAACATGTAGGCCTGGGTCCAAGAGAACATGTAGGCCTGTGTCCAAGAGAACATGTAGGCCTGGGTTCAAGAGAACATGTAGGCCTGGGACAAAGAGAACATGTAGGCCTGGGACAAAGAGAACATGTAGGCCTGGGTCCAAGAGAACATGTAGCCCTGGGTCCAAGAGAACATGTAGGCCTGGGTCCAAGAGAACATGTAGGCCTGGGTCCAAGAGAACATGTAGGCCTGTGTCCAAGAGAACATGTAGGCCTGGGTTCAAGAGAACATGTAGGCCTGGGACAAAGAGAACATGTAGGCCTGGGACAAAGAGAACATGTAGGCCTGGGTCCAAGAAAACATGTAGGCCTGGGTCCAAGAGAACATGTAGGCTAGGGTCCAAGAGAACATGTAGACCTGGGACCAAGGGAACATGTAGGCCAGGGTCCAAGAGAACATGTAGGCCTGGGTCCAAGAGAACATGTAGGTCTGGGTCCAATAGAACATGTAGGCCTGGGTCCAAGAGAACATGTAGGCCTGGGTCCAAGAGAACATGTAGGCCTGAGTCCAAGAGAACATTTAGGTCTGGGTCCAATAGAACATGTAGGCCTGGGTCCAAGAGAACATGTAGGCCTGGGTCCAAGAGAACATGTAGGCCTGGATCCAAGAGAACATGTAGGCCTGGGTCCAAGAGAACATGTAGGCCTGGGTCCAAGAGAACATGTAGGCCTGGGTTCAAGGGAACATGTAGGCCTGGGACCAAGAGAACATGTAGGCCTGGGTCCAAGAGAGCATGTAGGCCTGGGTCCAAGAGAACATGTAGGCCTGGGTCCAAGAGAACATGTAGGCCAGGGTCCAAGAGAACATGTAGGCCTGGGTCCAAGAGAACATGTAGGTCTGGGTCCAATAGAACATGTAGGCCTGGGTCCAAGAGAACATGTAGGCCTGGGTCCAAGAGAACATGTAGGCCTGGGTCCAAGAGAACATTTAGGTCTGGGTCCAATAGAACATGTAGGCCTGGGTCCAAGAGAACATGTAGGCCTGGGTCCAAGAGAACATGTAGGCCTGGATCCAAGAGAACATGTAGGCCTGGGTCCAAGAGAACATGTAGGCCTGGGTCCAAGAGAACATGTAGGCCTGGGTTCAAGAGAACATGTAGGCCTGGGACCAAGAGAACATATAGGCCTGGGTCCAAGAGAGCATGTAGGCCTGGGTCCAAGAGAACATGTAGGCCTGGGTCCAAGAGAACATGTAGGCCAGGGTCCAAGAGAACATGTAGGCCTGTGACCAAGAGAACATGTAGGCCAGGGTCCAAGAGAACATGTAGGCCTGGGACCAAGGGAACATGTAGGCCTGGGACCAAGAGAACATGTAGGCCTGGGACCAAGAGAACATGTAGGCCTGGGACCAAGGGAACATGTAGGCCTGGGACCAAGAGAACATGTAGGCCAGGGTCCAAGAGAACATGTAGGCCTGGGTCCAAGAGAACGTGTTGGGTCCAAGAGAACATGTAGGCCTGGGTCCAAGAGAACATGTTGGGACCAAGAGAACATGTTGGGTCCAAGAGAACATGTAGGCCTGGGTCCAAGAGAACATGTTGGGACCAAGAGAACATGTTGGGACCAAGAGAACATGTAGGCCTGGGTCCAAGAGAACATGTTGGGACCAAGAGAACATGTTGGGTCCAAGAGAACATGTAGGCCTGGGTCCAAGAGAACATGTTGGGACCAAGAGAACATGTAGCCCTGGGTCCAAGAGAACATGTTGGGTCCAAGAGAACATGTAGGCCTGGGTCCAAGAGAACATGTTGGGACCAAGAGAACATGTAGCCCTGGGTCCAAGAGAACATGTTGGGTCCAAGAGAACATGTAGGCCTGGGTCCAAGAGAACATGTTGGGACCAAGAGAACATGTAGCCCTGGGTCCAAGAGAACATGTTGGGTCCAAGAGAACATGTAGGCCTGGGTCCAAGAGAACATGTTGGGTCCAAGAGAACATGTAGGCCTGGGTCCAAGAGAACATGTAGGCCTGGGTCCAAGAGAACATGTAGCCCTGGGTCCAAGAGAACATGTAGCCCTGGGTCCAAGAGAACATGTAGCCCTGGGTCCAAGAGAATATGTAGCCCTGGGTCCAAGAGAACATGTAGCCCTGGGTCCAAGAGAACATGTAGCCCTGGGTCCAAGAGAACATGTAGGCCTGGGTCCAAGAGAACATGTAGCCCTGGGTTCAAGAGAACATGTAGCCCTGGGTCCAAGAGAACATGTAGCCCTGGGTCCAAGAGAACATGTAGCCCTGGGTCCAAGAGAACATGTAGGTCTGGGTCCAAGAGAACATGTAGCCCTGGGTCCAAGAGAACATGTAGGCCTGGGTCCAAGAGAACATGTAGGCCTGGGTCCAAGAGAACATGTAGGCCTGGGTCCAAGAGAACATATAGGTCTGGATCCAAGAGAACATGTAGGCCTGGGTCCAAGAGAACATGTAGGTCTGGGTCCAAGAGAACAGGTAGGCCTGGGTCCAAGAGAACATGTAGGCCTGGGTCCAAGAGAACATGTAGCCCTGGGTCCAAGAGAACATGTAGCCCTGGGTCCAAGAGAACATGTAGCCCTGGGTCCAAGAGAACATGTAGGCCTGGGTCCAAGAGAACATGTAGGCCTGGGTCCAAGAGAACATGTAGCCCTGGGTCCAAGAGAACATGTAGCCCTGGGTCCAAGAGAACATGTAGCCCTGGGTCCAAGAGAACATGTAGGTCTGGGTCCAAGAGAACATGTAGCCTGGGTCCAAGAGAATATGTAGGCCTGGGTCCAAGAGAACATGTAGGCCTGGGTCCAAGAGAACATATAGGTCTGTATCCAAGAGAACATGTAGGCCTGGGTCCAAGAGAACATGTAGGTCTGGGTCCAAGAGAACATGTAGCCCTGTGTCCAAGAGAACATGTAGGCCTGGGTCCAAGAGAACATGTAGGCCTGGGTCCAAGAGAACATTTAGGTCTGGGTCCAAGAGAACATGTAGCCCTGGGTCCAAGAGAACATGTAGGTCTGGGTCCAAGAGAACATGTAGCCCTGGGTCCAAGAGAACATGTAGGCCTGGGTCCAAGAGAACATGTAGGCCTGGGTCCAAGAGAACATGTAGGCCTGGGTCCAAGAGAACATGTAGGCCTGTGTCCAAGAGAACATGTAGGCCTGGGTTCAAGAGAACATGTAGGCCTGGGACAAAGAGAACATGTAGGCCTGGGACAAAGAGAACATGTAGGCCTGGGTCCAAGAGAACATGTAGCCCTGGGTCCAAGAGAACATGTAGGCCTGGGTCCAAGAGAACATGTAGGCCTGGGTCCAAGAGAACATGTAGGCCTGTGTCCAAGAGAACATGTAGGCCTGGGTTCAAGAGAACATGTAGGCCTGGGACAAAGAGAACATGTAGGCCTGGGACAAAGAGAACATGTAGGCCTGGGTCCAAGAAAACATGTAGGCCTGGGTCCAAGAGAACATGTAGGCTAGGGTCCAAGAGAACATGTAGACCTGGGACCAAGGGAACATGTAGGCCAGGGTCCAAGAGAACATGTAGGCCTGGGTCCAAGAGAACATGTAGGTCTGGGTCCAATAGAACATGTAGGCCTGGGTCCAAGAGAACATGTAGGCCTGGGTCCAAGAGAACATGTAGGCCTGAGTCCAAGAGAACATTTAGGTCTGGGTCCAATAGAACATGTAGGCCTGGGTCCAAGAGAACATGTAGGCCTGGGTCCAAGAGAACATGTAGGCCTGGATCCAAGAGAACATGTAGGCCTGGGTCCAAGAGAACATGTAGGCCTGGGTCCAAGAGAACATGTAGGCCTGGGTTCAAGGGAACATGTAGGCCTGGGACCAAGAGAACATGTAGGCCTGGGTCCAAGAGAGCATGTAGGCCTGGGTCCAAGAGAACATGTAGGCCTGGGTCCAAGAGAACATGTTGGGTCCAAGAGAACATGTTGGGACCAAGAGAACATGTAGCCCTGGGTCCAAGAGAACGTGTTGGGTCCAAGAGAACATGTAGGCCTGGGTCCAAGAGAACATGTTGGGACCAAGAGAACATGTTGGGTCCAAGAGAACATGTAGGCCTGGGTCCAAGAGAACATGTTGGGACCAAGAGAACATGTAGCCCTGGGTCCAAGAGAACATGTTGGGTCCAAGAGAACATGTAGGCCTGGGTCCAAGAGAACATGTTGGGACCAAGAGAACATGTAGCCCTGGGTCCAAGAGAACATGTTGGGTCCAAGAGAACATGTAGGCCTGGGTCCAAGAGAACATGTTGGGACCAAGAGAACATGTAGCCCTGGGTCCAAGAGAACATGTTGGGTCCAAGAGAACATGTAGGCCTGGGTCCAAGAGAACATGTTGGGTCCAAGAGAACATGTAGGCCTGGGTCCAAGAGAACATGTAGGCCTGGGTCCAAGAGAACATGTAGCCCTGGGTCCAAGAGAACATGTAGCCCTGGGTCCAAGAGAACATGTAGCCCTGGGTCCAAGAGAACATGTAGCCCTGGGTCCAAGAGAACATGTAGCCCTGGGTCCAAGAGAACATGTAGCCCTGGGTCCAAGAGAACATGTAGGCCTGGGTCCAAGAGAACATGTAGCCCTGGGTCCAAGAGAACATGTAGCCCTGGGTCCAAGAGAACATGTAGCCCTGGGTCCAAGAGAACATGTAGCCCTGGGTCCAAGAGAACATGTAGGTCTGGGTCCAAGAGAACATGTAGCCCTGGGTCCAAGAGAACATGTAGGCCTGGGTCCAAGAGAACATGTAGGCCTGGGTCCAAGAGAACATGTAGGCCTGGGTCCAAGAGAACATATAGGTCTGGATCCAAGAGAACATGTAGGCCTGGGTCCAAGAGAACATGTAGGTCTGGGTCCAAGAGAACAGGTAGGCCTGGGTCCAAGAGAACATGTAGGCCTGGGTCCAAGAGAACATGTAGCCCTGGGTCCAAGAGAACATGTAGCCCTGGGTCCAAGAGAACATGTAGCCCTGGGTCCAAGAGAACATGTAGGCCTGGGTCCAAGAGAACATGTAGGCCTGGGTCCAAGAGAACATGTAGCCCTGGGTCCAAGAGAACATGTAGCCCTGGGTCCAAGAGAACATGTAGCCCTGGGTCCAAGAGAACATGTAGGTCTGGGTCCAAGAGAACATGTAGCCTGGGTCCAAGAGAATATGTAGGCCTGGGTCCAAGAGAACATGTAGGCCTGGGTCCAAGAGAACATATAGGTCTGTATCCAAGAGAACATGTAGGCCTGGGTCCAAGAGAACATGTAGGTCTGGGTCCAAGAGAACATGTAGCCCTGTGTCCAAGAGAACATGTAGGCCTGGGTCCAAGAGAACATGTAGGCCTGGGTCCAAGAGAACATTTAGGTCTGGGTCCAAGAGAACATGTAGCCCTGGGTACAAGAGAACATGTAGGTCTGGGTCCAAGAGAACATGTAGCCCTGGGTCCAAGAGAACATGTAGGCCTGGGTCCAAGAGAACATGTAGGCCTGGGTCCAAGAGAACATGTAGGCCTGGGTCCAAGAGAACATGTAGGCCTGTGTCCAAGAGAACATGTAGGCCTGGGTTCAAGAGAACATGTAGGCCTGGGACAAAGAGAACATGTAGGCCTGGGACAAAGAGAACATGTATGTAGTAGCCTGGGTCCAAGAGAACATGTAGAACATGTAGGCCTGGGTTGAGAACATGTAGGCCTGGGACAAAGAGAACATGTAGGCCTGGGTCCAAGAGAACATGTAGGCCTGGGTCCAAGAGAACATGTAGGCCTGTGTCCAAGAGAACATGTAGGCCTGGGTTCAAGAGAACATGTAGGCCTGGGACAAAGAGAACATGTAGGCCTGGGACAAAGAGAACATGTAGGCCTGGGTCCAAGAAAACATGTAGGCCTGGGTCCAAGAGAACATGTAGGCTAGGGTCCAAGAGAACATGTAGACCTGGGACCAAGGGAACATGTAGGCCAGGGTCCAAGAGAACATGTAGGCCTGGGTCCAAGAGAACATGTAGGTCTGGGTCCAATAGAACATGTAGGCCTGGGTCCAAGAGAACATGTAGGCCTGGGTCCAAGAGAACATGTAGGCCTGAGTCCAAGAGAACATTTAGGTCTGGGTCCAATAGAACATGTAGGCCTGGGTCCAAGAGAACATGTAGGCCTGGGTCCAAGAGAACATGTAGGCCTGGATCCAAGAGAACATGTAGGCCTGGGTCCAAGAGAACATGTAGGCCTGGGTCCAAGAGAACATGTAGGCCTGGGTTCAAGGGAACATGTAGGCCTGGGACCAAGAGAACATGTAGGCCTGGGTCCAAGAGAGCATGTAGGCCTGGGTCCAAGAGAACATGTAGGCCTGGGTCCAAGAGAACATGTAGGCCAGGGTCCAAGAGAACATGTAGGCCTGGGTCCAAGAGAACATGTAGGTCTGGGTCCAATAGAACATGTAGGCCTGGGTCCAAGAGAACATGTAGGCCTGGGTCCAAGAGAACATGTAGGCCTGGGTCCAAGAGAACATTTAGGTCTGGGTCCAATAGAACATGTAGGCCTGGGTCCAAGAGAACATGTAGCCCTGGGTCCAAGAGAACATGTAGGCCTGGATCCAAGAGAACATGTAGGCCTGGGTCCAAGAGAACATGTAGGCCTGGGTCCAAGAGAACATGTAGGCCTGGGTTCAAGAGAACATGTAGGCCTGGGACCAAGAGAACATATAGGCCTGGGTCCAAGAGAGCATGTAGGCCTGGGTCCAAGAGAACATGTAGGCCTGGGTCCAAGAGAACATGTAGGCCAGGGTCCAAGAGAACATGTAGGCCTGTGACCAAGAGAACATGTAGGCCAGGGTCCAAGAGAACATGTAGGCCTGGGACCAAGGGAACATGTAGGCCTGGGACCAAGAGAACATGTAGGGCTGGGACCAAGATAACATGTAGGCCTGGGACCAAGGGAACATGTAGGCCTGGGACCAAGAGAACATGTAGGCCAGGGTCCAAGAGAACATGTAGGCCTGGGTCCAAGAGAACATGTAGGTCTGGGTCCAATAGAACATGTAGGCCTGGGTCCAAGAGAACATGTAGGCCTGGGTCCAAGAGAACATGTAGGCCTGGGTCCAAGAGAACATTTAGGTCTGGGTCCAATAGAACATGTAGGCCTGGGTCCAAGAGAACATGTAGGCCTGGGTCCAAGAGAACATGTAGGCCTGGATCCAAGAGAACATGTAGGCCTGGGTCCAAGAGAACATGTAGGCCTGGGTCCAAGAGAACATGTAGGCCTGGGTTCAAGAGAACATGTAGGCCTGGGACCAAGAGAACATGTAGGCCTGGGTCCAAGAGAGCATGTAGGCCTGGGTCCAAGAGAACATGTAGGCCTGGGTCCAAGAGAACATGAAGGCCAGGGTCCAAGAGAACATGTAGGCCTGTGACCAAGAGAACATGTAGGCCTGGGACCAAGAGAACATGTAGGCCTTGGACCAAGAGAACATGTAGGCCAGGGTCCAAGAGAACATGTAGGCCTGGGTCCAAGAGAATATGTAGGCCTGGGACCAAGAGAACATGTAGGCCAGGGTCCAAGAGAACATGTAGGCCTGGGTCCAAGAGAACATGTAGGTCTGGGTCCAATAGAACATGTAGGCCTGGGTCCAAGAGAACATGTAGGCCTGGGTTCAAGAGAACATGTAGGCTTGGGTCCAATAGAACATGTAGGCCTGGGTCCAAGAGAACATGTAGGCCTGGGTTCAAGAGAACATGTAGGCCTGTGACCAAGAGAACATGTAGCTCTGGGTCAAAGAGAACATGTAGCCCTGGGTCCAAGAGAACATGTAGGCCTGGGTCCAAGAGAACATGTAGGCCTGGGTCCAAGAGAACATGTAGCCCTGGGTCCAAGAGAACATGTAGGCCTGGGTCCAAGAGAACATGTAGCCCTGTGTCCAAGAGAACATTTAGGCCTGGGTCCAAGAGAACATGTAGCCCTGGGTCCAAGAGAACATGTAGCCCTGGGTCCAAGAGAACATGTAGCCCTGGGTCCAAGAGAACATGTAGGCCTGGATCGAAGAGAACATGTAGCCCTGGGTCCAAGAGAACATGTAGCCCTGGGTCCAAGAGAACATGTAGCCCTGGGTCCAAGAGAACATGTAGCCCTGGGTCCAAGAGAACATGTAGGCCTGGGTCCAAGAGAACATGTAGCCCTGGGTCCAAGAGAACATGTATGCCCTGGGTCCAGGAGAACATGTAGCCCTGGGTCCAAGAGAACATGTAGGCCTGGGTCCAAGAGAACATGTAGGCCTGGGTCCAAGAGAACATGTAGGCCAGGGTCCAAGAGAACATGTAGGCCTGTGACCAAGAGAACATGTAGGCCAGGGTCCAAGAGAACATGTAGGCCTGGGACCAAGGGAACATGTAGGCCTGGGACCAAGAGAACATGTAGGGCTGGGACCAAGATAACATGTAGGCCTGGGACCAAGGGAACATGTAGGCCTGGGACCAAGAGAACATGTAGGCCAGGGTCCAAGAGAACATGTAGGCCTGGGTCCAAGAGAACATGTAGGTCTGGGTCCAATAGAACATGTAGGCCTGGGTCCAAGAGAACATGTAGGCCTGGGTCCAAGAGAACATGTAGGCCTGGGTCCAAGAGAACATTTAGGTCTGGGTCCAATAGAACATGTAGGCCTGGGTCCAAGAGAACATGTAGGCCTGGGTCCAAGAGAACATGTAGGCCTGGATCCAAGAGAACATGTAGGCCTGGGTCCAAGAGAACATGTAGGCCTGGGTCCAAGAGAACATGTAGGCCTGGGTTCAAGAGAACATGTAGGCCTGGGACCAAGAGAACATGTAGGCCTGGGTCCAAGAGAGCATGTAGGCCTGGGTCCAAGAGAACATGTAGGCCTGGGTCCAAGAGAACATGAAGGCCAGGGTCCAAGAGAACATGTAGGCCTGTGACCAAGAGAACATGTAGGCCTGGGACCAAGAGAACATGTAGGCCTTGGACCAAGAGAACATGTAGGCCAGGGTCCAAGAGAACATGTAGGCCTGGGTCCAAGAGAATATGTAGGCCTGGGACCAAGAGAACATGTAGGCCAGGGTCCAAGAGAACATGTAGGCCTGGGTCCAAGAGAACATGTAGGTCTGGGTCCAATAGAACATGTAGGCCTGGGTCCAAGAGAATATGTAGGCCTGGGTTCAAGAGAACATGTAGGCCTGGGTCCAATAGAACATGTAGGCCTGGGTCCAAGAGAACATGTAGGCCTGGGTTCAAGAGAACATGTAGGCCTGTGACCAAGAGAACATGTAGCTCTGGGTCAAAGAGAACATGTAGCCCTGGGTCCAAGAGAACATGTAGGCCTGGGTCCAAGAGAACATGTAGGCCTGGGTCCAAGAGAACATGTAGCCCTGGGTCCAAGAGAACATGTAGGCCTGGGTCCAAGAGAACATGTAGCCCTGTGTCCAAGAGAACATTTAGGCCTGGGTCCAAGAGAACATGTAGCCCTGGGTCCAAGAGAACATGTAGCCCTGGGTCCAAGAGAACATGTAGCCCTGGGTCCAAGAGAACATGTAGGCCTGGATCGAAGAGAACATGTAGCCCTGGGTCCAAGAGAACATGTAGCCCTGGGTCCAAGAGAACATGTAGCCCTGGGTCCAAGAGAACATGTAGCCCTGGGTCCAAGAGAACATGTAGGCCTGGGTCCAAGAGAACATGTAGCCCTGGGTCCAAGAGAACATGTATGCCCTGGGTCCAGGAGAACATGTAGCCCTGGGTCCAAGAGAACATGTAGGCCTGGGTCCAAGAGAACATGTAGCCCTGGGTCCAAGAGAACATGTAGCCCTGGGTCCAGGAGAACATGTAGCCCTGGGTCCAAGAGAACATGTAGGCCTGGGTCCAAGAGAACATGTAGCCCTGGGTCCAAGAGAACATGTAGCCCTGGGTCCAAGGGAACATGTAGCCCTGGGTCCAAGAGAACATGTAGGCCTGGGTCCAAGAGAACATGTAGGCCAGGATGAATTACAACAATTGGATATGCTGAATGTTGAAGACAGAGTAAAACAAGTGAAGTTAAATCAAGTTTATATAATTGCTCAGAGTGTCCAGAATATCTTGCTGCCAAGTTTGTCAAGTTTGGAACCAAAACAATCACAGTACTAGCAGGAGACAGCACAACTATGTAGTACCCACAGTCAGTGGTCAGGCTTCAAACACCTTTATTGTACAGCAATAAAGGAATGGAACAGTCTGCCTGTACATGTCAAAGCCAGTCATAGCATGAACCAGTTCAAGAAGACAGTCATAAGGTGCCTGATAGATGTAGCCACAGAAAGAGAACGATTTTTTATATTTTTTTAGCTAATACTCATGTAAATTTAAATAATTAATTTGACCTTATTCCTAGTGTATATCCTTTATTGTATAATAATAATATGCTGGTATATATGGTAATCTATGTAACTTTATTTGTGTATACCTGAATAAACTTACTTAGCCGCTTGTTATGCAGAGCATATCCCGAAAATTAGGTCAGATTTGTCCCCAGAATGCGACCCACACCAGTCGACTAACACCCAGGTACCTATTTTACTGCTAGGTGAACAGTGACAGCAGGTGTCTTAAGGAAACACATCCCGATGTTTCCATCCGTATCTGGGATCGAACCACGGACCTCAGTGTGTGAGCTGAGTGCGCAAATAATCGAGCTACGGGACACAAAGCACGCTCTAGACGGGTTTAGAGCCCATGGCAAGTGATTAGTAAAACTCCAGGTCAGTGTGTTAACCACTGGACCAGCTAACTGCAATAAGAGTCATCCAACTAGGTATATTTATACACAATAGGGAGGTAAGCATGGGCCCCCACTGTGACCACAAATGCAGTTTTTTACAGATGAATCTCCCACCAGCATGACTGGGGCGAACTCTAGCTCAAGGCCTCTCAAGTCCACCATCAGGACATACGACTTTTGACCTGTTGTTGTGGTCTTAGTGACCTGATATACGACCACTGACCTGTTGTTGTGGTCTTAATGACCTGATATACGACCTTTGACCTGTTGTTGTGATCTTAGTGACCTGATATACGACCTTTGACCTGTTGTTGTCTTAGTGACCTGACATACGACCTTTGACCTGTTGTTGTGGTCCTAGTGACCTGACATACGACCTTTGGCCTGTTGTTGTGGTCTTAGTGGCCTGACATACGACCTTTGACCTGTTGTTGTGGTCCTAGTGACCTGACATACGACCTTCGGCCTGTTGTTGTGGTCTTAGTGACCTGATATACGACCTTCGGCCTGTTGTTGTGGTCTTAGTGACCTGATATACGACCTTTGACCTGCTGTTGTGGTCCTAGTGACCTGACATACGACCTTTGGCCTGTTGTTGTGGTCTTAGTGGCCTGATATACGACCTTTGACCTGTTGTTGTGGTCTTAGTGACCTGATATACGACCTTTGACCTGTTGTTGTGGTCTTAGTGACCTGATATACGACCTTTGACCTGTTGTTGTGGTCTTAGTGACCTGATATACGACCTTTGGCCTGTTGTTGTGGTCTTAGTGACCTGATATACGACCTTTGACCTGTTGTTGTGGTCTTAGTGACCTGATATACGACCTTTGGCCTGTTGTTGTGGTCCTAGCGACCTGATATACAATCTGTGACCTGATGTCTTGTACCTAGTGATACCGAATCTGACATCATGTACTTAAAGCTGCAATAAGCACTTCAGGTGTCCTAAGGTCGCGTACCTAACGACACCTGAACTTTGATGAAACAATGCGTACCTGGTGACAGTGTACCTAATGCCATTACACCTAATATTACGTTCTTATTGACACTGCATATAGTAATTATGTATCTAGTGACACTACACATGGTATTATGTACCTACTGACACTATACATGGTGTTATGTACCTACTGATACTGTACATGGTGTTATGTACCTACTGACACTATACATGGTGTTATGTACCTGTTGACACTATACGTGGTGTTATGTACCTACTGACACTATACATGGTGTTATGTACCTACTGACACTATACATGGTGTTATGTACCTACTGACACTATACATGGTGTTATGTACCTGTTGACACTATACGTGGTGTTATGTACCTACTGATACTGTACATGGTGTTATGTACCTACTGACACTATACATGGTGTTATGTTCCTACTGACACTATACATGGTGTTATGTACCTACTGACACTATACATGGTGTTATGTTCCTACTGGCACTATACATGGTGTTATGTACCTACTGACACTATACATGGCGTTATGTTCCTACTGACACTATACATGGTGTTATGTACCTAGTGACACTATACATGGTGTTATGTACCTACTGACACTATACATGGCGTTATGTACCTATTGACACAATACGTGGTGTTATGTACCTACTGACACTATACATGGTGTTATGTACCTACTGACACTATACATGGTGTTATGTACCTACTGACACTATACATGGTGTTATGTACCTGTTGACACTATACGTGGTGTTATGTACCTACTGACACTATACATGGTGTTATGTACCTACTGACACTATACATGGTGTTATGTACCTACTGACACTATACATGGTGTTATGTACCTACTGACACTATACATGGTGTTATGTACCTACTGACACTATACATGGTGTTATGTACCTACTGACACTATACATGGTGTTATGTACCTGTTGACACTATACGTGGTGTTATGTACCTACTGACACTATACATGGTGTTATGTACCTACTGACACTATACATGGTGTTATGTACCTACTGACGCTATACATGGTGTTATGTACCTACTGACGCTATACATGGTGTTATGTACCTATTGACAGTACACAGTGTGTTGTGTGTACATAGCGAGTGTACAGATGTTCCCTGACCTGTGTCTCCTCTCACAGCAGATGTCCTCTGCCAAGGCTGGGTTTAGAATGGCAAAGCTGCGGCGTGAGGCCTCTGGTGCTGCTGGCGGCTACGAGGATGCACAGAAAAAGGAAGCGGGAGAAGAAAATAGCGTGAGGAAGGTGAACAGCGGCGGTGCTGCCGCCGGATCTAACGCCACGAGCGGCGGCGGGGGCGAGTCCCCCCTGGGGGTGGCGCTGCCTGTGGCACCAGCGGGGGAGATGGTGGTCAGGGGGGCGCCTACAGGCACCGCCAACACCACCACCACCACCACCACCAGCACCGCCGCCGCCAGTATCAACCAGCAGCGCCAGAGACGATGCTGTTTCTTCTGGTGCTGCTGTTGCAGGTGCTCCTGGTAAGTACTACAGTGCTGTTCTGGTGCTGCAAGTGTTCCTGGTGCTGCAAGTGTTCCTGGTGAGTACTACAGTGCTGTTCCTGGTGCTGCAAGTGTTCCTGGTTAGTACTACAGTGCTGTTCCTGATGCTGCAAGTGTTCTTGGTGAGTACTACAGTGCTGTTCCTGGTGCTGCAAGTGTTCCTGGGGCTTCAAGTGTTCCTGATGAGTACTACAGTGCTGTTCCTGGTGCTGCAAGTGTTCCTGGTGAGTACTACAGTGCTGTTCTGGTGCTGTAAGTGTTCCTGGTGAGTACTACAGTGCTGTTCCTGGTGCTGCAAGTGTTCCTGGTGAGTACTACAGCGCTGTTCCTGGTGCTGCAGGTGTTCCTGGTGAGTACTACAGTGCTGTTCTGGTACTGCAAGTGATCCTGGTAAGTACTACAGTGCTGTTCCTGGTGCTGCAGGTGTTCCTGGTGAGTATTTCACTGCTGTTCCAAGTGTTCTTGGTCAGCACCTTACTTCTCAAGACGCTAGGCTCTTGTTCCAAGAAACACGAACCATTTTCCCCTCCAGACTAACCCTGATCCCCTCCCTAAATAATCACAATAGTAACACAACTTAAGTCAAGATAGTTAATGGGGTTTAAATCCTATCTACTCCACTAAGGTCATTAAGAATACTTAAACACCTAAAATTACCCAAAGAATATATATATACGTTGAGAAAAATACATATATCAATATATATACTTAAATTAACTCCTATATATATATATACTGAGAAAATACACATCTGAGAGTATATATACTTATCTAAACCCATGTTAATCCCCAGAATATATACACTGAGAAATACACATCTCAGGTATATATACCTAACACAATAACTACATAAACCCCCCAGAATATATACGTTAAGAAAGCATACATCTCAAAGTATATATTCTGTAAATCTTGTTTTTTTTTTCCTTATTCGCCGGTATTCTCCCGGCCCGGGTCTTTTCCAAGTAGTGGTGACCCGGCCTTGGCTCCCTATCTGAGGAGTGTCTCGAGACCTAAGTCTCCCATGGGAGGAGGTACAACTACCCCCTCATCTTTGGGACCAACTGTCCCCAGGCCTAGCCACATCCCCCGCCCTCACGGGGCTCGTAGGGAGAAGCTAGGCCTCTGGTCTGCCATCTGCCCCGCCTCAAAGGGGCTCGTGGGGATGGCAGTCTTGTGAGCTGCAGGTGGTAGCAAGCTCAGGCCTTTTAGTTTCAAATCTTGGTATTATTTATTATTAAAGATTCGCCGGTATTCTCCCGGCCCGGGCCTTGTCCAAGTGGTGGCCCGGCCGTGACTCCCTCTTTAGGGAGTGTCTGAGACCTAAGTTTCCCATGGGAGGAGGTTACCTGGAGGTTACTCCGGGGATCAACCCCCCCGCGGCCCGGTCCATGACCAGGCACAAGTACCTCCTCATCTTTGGGACCAACTGTCCCCAGGCCTAGCCACAAGCTAGGCCTCTCTGGTCTGCCATCCCCGCCCCAAGGGGGCAAATGGGAATGACAGTTTTATGAGCTAAAGGCCCGGACTCAGGCACCTACCCTACCCTAGAAGGGTTGGGCATGGTGTCGATGAAATCTTGGTAGTTAGTTAGTTAAAGATTCGCCGGTATTCTCCCGGCCCGGGCCTTTTCCAAGTGGTGGCCCGGCCTTGGCTCCCTCTTTAGGGAGTGTCTGAGACCTAAGTCTCCCATGGGAGGAGGCACAAGTACCTCCTCATCTTTGGGACCAACTGTCCCCAGGCCTAGCCACAAGCTAGGCCTCTCTGGTCTGCTATTCACCTTAAGAATATCTTCATTTCTAACTATGATTCAAAGAACTGAATGAAATTATGTAAATTCTTTGCATATTTACGTTAAATATAATAGGTATACCTCAGATATAAAACCGGTATACCAGACGTATACTTCGGATATACCACAGATATACCAGAGGTATACCTCAGATATAAAACCGGTATACCAGACGTATATTTCGGATATACCACAGATATACCAGAGGTATACCTCAGATATAAAACCGGTATACCAGACGTATACTTCGGATATACCACAGATATACCAGAGGTATACCTCAGATATAAAACCGGTATACCAGACATATACTTCGGATATACCAGAGATATACCACTGATATACACCAGGTATACCCTAGGTATACCACAAGTATATCATAAGTATACCACAGATATGCCACTGATATACCACAGATATGCCACTGATATACCACAGATATACCACTGATATACCACAGATATGCCCCTGATATACCACAGATATGCCACTGATATTCCACAGATATGCCATTGATATACCACAGATATGCCACTGATATACCACAGATATGCCACTGATATACCACAGATATGCCACTGATATTCCACAGATATGCCATTGATATACCACAGATATGCCCCTGATATACCACAGATATGCCACTGATATTCCACAGATATGCCACTGATATACCACAGATATACCACTGATATACCACAGATATGCCACTGATATACCACAGATATGCCACTGATATTCCACAGATATGCCACTGATATACCACAGATATCCCACTGATATACCACAGATATACCACTGATATACCACAGATATGCCACTGATATACCACAGATATACCACTGATATACCACAGATATGCCCCCTGGTAAGAGGGGTGACCTTTGACCTCTGAGTAACCGAGTCTATGACCTTTACTGCTGCTATCCCCGTGACCTTCAAGGTGCCTTGATGCTGCTCAGAGGGGCTCTTGATCCCAGGGAGTGAAGTTGCTCTCCTCCTAGGGTTCCACGGGGAAGCTGGCTCTTACAGGTTTAACGCTTCTCCCAATTGAGTCGAAATCAATCTCCCTTCCTCTTTTTCTCACTCACTTTCTCTTACTTTCTCTCACTTTCTCTCACTTTCTCTCGTTCTCTCTCGCTCTCTCTCATCAATACTGAACATCGATATGGACATAATACCCAGGAATATTAATTCCCTGATATTAATCACAAAGTCAGCGTTACAAGGCGAGCCATGGGCGAGTATTATCTATCTCGGGTAGACAGTACCTTAGGTATTATCTACCCGAGGTATTATCTTCCTGAGGTATTATTTACATCAGGTATTATCTACCTGAGATATTATCTACCTCAGGAATTATATTCTACTAACAGGCAGTTAGGAGGCAGTTAGGGCAAGATATAAACAGCTATTGGAGGAAAGATGGGCTTGTGACGGTATTGGCGATGAGGCTGAAGAAGTATTTAGATATAGTTAAGGAGGTTTTCGCTGCATTTTTGGATTTAGAAAAGGATAAGGGATAAGGGAGCAATGTGACAGATGTTGCAAGTGTATGGAATAGGAGGTAGGTTACTGAAAGCTGTGAAGAGTTTTTAGGAGGATAGTGAGGCTCAGGTTAGAGTATGTAGGAGAGAGGGAGATTATTTCCCAGTAAAAGTAGGCCTTAGGCTGTGATGTGTGATGTCACCATGGTTGATCAATATATTTATAGATGGAGTTATAAGAGAAGTGAATGCTGGAGTGTTTGGCAAGAGGCGTGGAGTTAAAAGATAAAGAATCTAACACAAAGTGGGAGTTGTCACAGTTGCTTTTTGCTGATGACACTGTGCTTTTGGGAGATTCTGAAGAGAAGTTGCAGAGGTTGGTGGATGAATTTGGTAGGGTGTGCAAAAGAAGAAAATTGAAAGTGAATACAGGAAAGAGTAAGGTGATGAGGATAATAAAAAGATTAGGTGATGAAAGATTGGATATCAGATTGGAGGGAGAGAGTATGGAGGAGGTGAATGTATTCAGATATTTAGGAGTGGACGTGTCAGCGGATGAGTCTATGAAAGATGAGGTGAATCATAGAATTGATGAGGGGAAAAGGTAAGTAGTGCACTGAGGAGTCTGTGTATGAGAGTATAGTTATACCAACCCTCTTACATGGGTGTGAAGCATGGGGGGGGTGAATGTTGCAACGAGGAGAAGGCTGGAGGCAGTGGAGATGTCATGTCTGAGGGCAATGTGTGGTGTGAATATAATGCAGAGAATCCATAGTTTGGAAATTAGGAGGAGGTGCAGGATTACCAAAACTGTTATCCAGAGGGCTGAGGAAGGGTTGTTGAGATGGTTCGGACATGTAGAGAAGATGGAACAAAACAGAATCACTTTGAGAGTGTATCAGTCTGTAGTGGAGGGAAGGCGGGGTAGGGGTCGGCCTAGGAAAGGTTAGAGGGAGGGGGTAAAGAAGGTTTTATGTGCGAGGGGCTTGGACTTCCTGCAAGCATACATGATCGTATTAAATAGGAGTGACGTGCTGTTGGAGTGTGAGCAAAGTAACATTTATGAAGGGATTCAGGTAAACCGGCAGGCCGGACTTGAGTCCTGGAGATGGGAAGTACAGTGCCTGCACTCTGAAGGAGGGGTGTTAATGTTGCAGTTTAAAAACTGTAGTGTAAAGCATCCTTCTGGCAAGACAGTGATGGAGTGAATGATGGTGAAAGTTTTTCTTTCTTTTCCGGTCACCCTGCCTTGGTGGGAATGGGCCCATGTGCTAAAAAAATAAAATTTAATAATAATAATAATAATAATAATAATAATAATAATAATAATAACAACAATAATGTAATAATAATATAATTGTTGGAAGCATTGTAAAAAACTCTGTCAGGCAGGGATACATGTTGAGGGAGGGATACATGTTGAGGGAGGGATACATGTTGAGGGAGGGATACATGTTGAGGGAGGGATACATGTTGAGGGAGGGATACATGTTGAGGTAGGGATACATGTTGAGGGAGGGATACATGTTGAGGGAGGGATACATGTTGAGGGGGGGATACATGTTGAGGGAGGGATACATGTTGAGGGAGGGATACATGTTGAGGGAGGGATACATGTTGAGGGAGGGATACATGTTGAGGGAGGGATACATGTTGAGTGAGGGATACATGTTGAGGGAGGGATACATGTTGAGGGAGGGATACATGTTGAGGGAGGGATACATGTTGAGGGAGGGATACATGTTGAGGGAGAGATACATGTTGAGGGAGGGGTACATGTTGAGGGAGGGATACATGTTGAGGGAGGGATACATGTTGAGGGAGAGATACATGTTGAGGGAGGGATACATATTGAGGGAGAGATACATGTTGAGGGAGGGATACATGTTGAGGGAGGGATACATGTTGAGGGAGGGATACATGTTGAGGGAGGGATACATGTTGAGTGAGGGATACATGTTGAGGGAGGGATACATGTTGAGTGAGGGATACATGTTGAGGGAGGGATACATGTTGAGTGAGGGATACATGTTGAGGGAGGGATACATGTTGAGGGAGGGATACATGTTGAGGGAGGGATACATGTTGAGAGAGGGATATATGTTGAGGGAGGGATACATGTTGAGGGAGGGATACATGTTGAGGGATTGATACATATTGAGGGAGGGATACATGTTGAGGGAGGGATACATACTGAGTCAGGGATACATGTTGTAGGAGGGATACATGTTGAGGGAGGGATACATGTTGAGGCAGGGATACTTGTTGAGGGAGGGATACATGTTGAGGGAGGGATACATATTGTGGCAGGGATACGTGTTGAGGGAGGGATACATATTGAGTCAGGGATACATGTTGAGGCAGGGATACATGTTGAGGGAGGGATACATGTTGAGGCAGGGATACATGTTGAGGGAGGGATACATGTTGAGGAAGGGATACATGTTGAGGCAGGGATACATATTGAGGGAGGGATACATGTTGAGGGAGGGATACATATTGAGGCAGGGATACATGTTGAGGCAGGGATACATGTTGAGGGAGGGATACATGTTGAGGCAGGGATACATATTGAGGGAGGGATACATGTTGAGGGAGGGATACATATTGAGGCAGGGATACATGTTGAGGCAGGGATACATGTTGAGGGAGGGATACATGTTGAGGGAGGGATACATATTGAGTCAGGGATACATGTTGAGGGAGGGATACATGTTGAGGCAGGGATACATGTTGAGGGAGGGATACATGTTGAGGGAGGGATACATGTTGAGGGAGGGATACATGTTGAGGGAGGGATACATGTTGAGGGAGGGATACATGTTGAGGGAGGGATACATGTTGAGGGAGGGATACATGTTGAGGCAGGGATACATGTTGATGCAGGGATACATATTGAGGCAGGGATACATGTTGAGGCAGGGATGCATGTTGAGGGAGGGATACATGTTGAGGGAGGGATACATGTTGAGGCAGGGATACATGTTGAGGGAGGGATACATGTTGAGGCAGGGATACATATTGAGGGAAGGATACATGTTGAGGGAGGGATACATATTGAGGCAGGGATACAGAGTCAGGGATACATGTTGAGGGAGGGATACATGTTGAGGCAGGGATACAGAGTCAGGGATACATGTTGAGGCAGGGATACAAAGTCAGGGATACATGGTGAGGCAGGGATACATGTTGAGGGAGGGATACATGTTGAGGCAGGGATACAGAGTCAGGGATACATGTTGAGGCAGGGATACAGAGTCAGGGATACATGGTGAGGCAGGGATACATGTTGAGGGAGGGATACATGTTGAGGCAGGGATACATATTGAGGGAGGGTTACATGTTGAGGGAGGGATACATATTGAGGCAGGGATACATGTTTAGGCAGGGATACATGTTGAGGGAGGGATACATGTTGAGGGAGGGATACATATTGAGTCAGGGATACATGTTGAGGCAGGGATACATGTTGAGGCAGGAATACATGTTGAGGCAGGGATACATATTGAGGCAGGGATACATGTTTAGGCAGGGATACATGTTGAGGGAGGGATACATGTTGAGGCAGGGATACATATTGAGGGAGGGATACATGTTGAGGGAGGGATACATATTGAGGCAGGGATACATGTTGAGGCAGGGATACATGTTGAGGGAGGGATACATGTTGAGGCAGGGATACATATTGAGGGAGGGATACATGTTGAGGGAGGGATACATATTGAGGCAGGGATACATGTTGAGGCAGGGATACATGTTGAGGGAGGGATACATGTTGAGGGAGGGATACATATTGAGTCAGGGATACATGTTGAGGGAGGGATACATGTTGAGGCAGGGATACATGTTGAGGGAGGGATACATGTTGAGGGAGGGATACATGTTGAGGGAGGGATACATGTTGAGGGAGGGATACATGTTGAGGGAGGGATACATGTTGAGGGAGGGATACATGTTGAGGGAGGGATACATGTTGAGGCAGGGATACATGTTGATGCAGGGATACATATTGAGGCAGGGATACATGTTGAGGCAGGGATGCATGTTGAGGCAGGGATACATGTTGAGGGAGGGATACATGTTGAGGCAGGGATACATGTTGAGGGAGGGATACATGTTGAGGGAGGGATACATATTGAGGCAGGGATACAGAGTCAGGGATACATGTTGAGGGAGGGATACATGTTGAGGCAGGGATACAGAGTCAGGGATACATGTTGAGGCAGGGATACAGAGTCAGGGATACATGGTGAGGCAGGGATACATGTTGAGGGAGGGATACATGTTGAGGCAGGGATACAGAGTCAGGGATACATGTTGAGGCAGGGATACAGAGTCAGGGATACATGGTGAGGCAGGGATACATGTTGAGGGAGGGATACATGTTGAGGCAGGGATACATATTGAGGGAGGGATACATGTTGAGGGAGGGATACATATTGAGGCAGGGATACATGTTTAGGCAGGGATACATGTTGAGGGAGGGATACATGTTGAGGGAGGGATACATATTGAGTCAGGGATACATGTTGAGGCAGAGATACATGTTGAGGCAGGGATACATGTTGAGGCAGGGATACATATTGAGGCAGGGATACATGTTGAGGCAGGGATACATGTTGAGGGAGGGATACATGTTGAGGGAGGGATACATGTTGAGGGAGGGATGCATGTTGAGGCAGGGATACATGTTGAGGGAGGGATACATGTTGAGGCAGGGATACATATTGAGGCAGGGATACATGTTGAGGCAGGGATACATGTTGAGGGAGGGATACATGTTGAGGGAGGGATACATGTTGAGGCAGGGATACATGTTGAGGGAGGGATACATGTTGAGGCAGGGATACATATTGAGGCAGGGATACATATTGAGGCAGGGATACATGTTGAGGCAGGGATACATGTTGAGGGAAGGATACATGTTGAGGCAGGGATACGTATTGAGGGAAGGATACATGTTGAGGGAGGGATACATATTGAGGCAGGGATACAGAGTCAGGGATACATGTTGAGGGAGGGATACATGTTGAGGCAGGGATACAGAGTCAGGGATACATGTTGAGGCAGGGATACAGAGTCAGGGATACATGGTGAGGCAGGGATACATGTTGAGGGAGGGATACATGTTGAGGGAGGGATACATGTTGAGGGAGGGATATTGAGGCAGGGATACAGAGTCAGGGATACATGTTGAGGGAGGGATACTGAGTCAGGGATATATGTTGAGGGAGGGATACATGTTGAGGCAGGGATACAGAGTCAGGGGTACATGTTGAGGCAGGGATACAGAGTCAGGGATACATGTTGAGGCAGGGATACAGAGTCAGGGATACATATTGAGGGAGGGATACATATTGAGGCATGGATACAGAGTCAGGGATACATGTTGAGGCAGGGATACATGTTGAGGGAGGGATACATGTTTAAGGGAGGGATACATGTTGAGGGAGGGATACATGTTGAGGGAGGGATACATATTGAGGGAGGGATACATGTTGAGGGAGGGATACATGTTGAGGGAGGGATACATATTGAGGGAGGGATACATGTTGAGGGAGGGATACATGTTGAGGGAGGGATACATATTGAGGCAGGGATACATGTTGAGGCATGGATACAGAGTCAGGGATATATGTTGAGGCAGGGATACATGTTGAGGGAGGGATACATGTTTAAGGGAGGGATACATGTTGAGGGAGGGATACATGTTGAGGGAGGGATACATATTGAGGGAGGGATACATGTTGAGGGAGGGATACATGTTGAGGGAGGGATACATGTTGAGGGAGGGATACATATTGAGTCAGGGATACATGTTGAGGCAGGGATACATATTGAGGCAGGGATACATGTTTAGGCAGGGATACATGTTGAGGGAGGGATACATGTTGAGGCAGGGATACATATTGAGGGAGGGATACATGTTGAGGGAGGGATACATATTGAGGCAGGGATACATGTTGAGGCAGGGATACATGTTGAGGGAGGGATACATGTTGAGGCAGGGATACATATTGAGGGAGGGATACATGTTGAGGGAGGGATACATATTGAGGCAGGGATACATGTTGAGGCAGGGATACATGTTGAGGGAGGGATACATGTTGAGGGAGGGATACATATTGAGTCAGGGATACATGTTGAGGGAGGGATACATGTTGAGGCAGGGATACATGTTGAGGGAGGGATACATGTTGAGGGAGGGATACATGTTGAGGGAGGGATACATGTTGAGGGAGGGATACATGTTGAGGGAGGGATACATGTTGAGGGAGGGATACATGTTGAGGCAGGGATACATGTTGATGCAGGGATACATATTGAGGCAGGGATACATGTTGAGGCAGGGATGCATGTTGAGGCAGGGATACATGTTGAGGGAGGGATACATGTTGAGGCAGGGATACATGTTGAGGGAGGGATACATGTTGAGGCAGGGATACATATTGAGGGAAGGATACATGTTGAGGGAGGGATACATATTGAGGCAGGGATACAGAGTCAGGGATACATGTTGAGGGAGGGATACATGTTGAGGCAGGGATACAGAGTCAGGGATACATGTTGAGGCAGGGATACAGAGTCAGGGATACATGGTGAGGCAGGGATACATGTTGAGGGAGGGATACATGTTGAGGCAGGGATACAGAGTCAGGGATACATGTTGAGGCAGGGATACAGAGTCAGGGATACATGGTGAGGCAGGGATACATGTTGAGGGAGGGATACATGTTGAGGCAGGGATACATATTGAGGGAGGGATACATGTTGAGGGAGGGATA
Source organism: Cherax quadricarinatus (assembly GCF_038502225.1). Lineage (NCBI taxonomy): Eukaryota > Metazoa > Arthropoda > Malacostraca > Decapoda > Parastacidae > Cherax > Cherax quadricarinatus. The sequence goes on from NW_027195051.1 coordinate 58,792, forward strand.
CATATTGAGGCAGGGATACATGTTTAGGCAGGGATACATGTTGAGGGAGGGATACATGTTGAGGGAGGGATACATATTGAGTCAGGGATACATGTTGAGGCAGAGATACATGTTGAGGCAGGGATACATGTTGAGGCAGGGATACATATTGAGGCAGGGATACATGTTGAGGCAGGGATACATGTTGAGGGAGGGATACATGTTGAGGGAGGGATACATGTTGGGGGAGGGATGCATGTTGAGGCAGGGATACATGTTGAGGGAGGGATACATGTTGAGGCAGGGATACATATTGAGGCAGGGATACATGTTGAGGCAGGGATACATGTTGAGGGAGGGATACATGTTGAGGGAGGGATACATGTTGAGGCAGGGATACATGTTGAGGGAGGGATACATGTTGAGGCAGGGATACATATTGAGGCAGGGATACATGTTGAGGCAGGGATACATGTTGAGGGAAGGATACATGTTGAGGCAGGGATACGTATTGAGGGAAGGATACATGTTGAGGGAGGGATACATATTGAGGCAGGGATACAGAGTCAGGGATACATGTTGAGGGAGGGATACATGTTGAGGCAGGGATACAGAGTCAGGGATACATGTTGAGGCAGGGATACAGAGTCAGGGATACATGGTGAGGCAGGGATACATGTTGAGGGAGGGATACATGTTGAGGGAGGGATACATGTTGAGGGAGGGATATTGAGGCAGGGATACAGAGTCAGGGATACATGTTGAGGGAGGGATACTGAGTCAGGGATATATGTTGAGGGAGGGATACATGTTGAGGCAGGGATACAGAGTCAGGGGTACATGTTGAGGCAGGGATACAGAGTCAGGGATACATGTTGAGGCAGGGATACAGAGTCAGGGATACATATTGAGGGAGGGATACATATTGAGGCATGGATACAGAGTCAGGGATACATGTTGAGGCAGGGATACATGTTGAGGGAGGGATACATGTTTAAGGGAGGGATACATGTTGAGGGAGGGATACATGTTGAGGGAGGGATACATATTGAGGGAGGGATACATGTTGAGGGAGGGATACATGTTGAGGGAGGGATACATATTGAGGGAGGGATACATGTTGAGGGAGGGATACATGTTGAGGGAGGGATACATATTGAGGCAGGGATACATGTTGAGGGAGGGATACATATTGAGGCACGGATATAGAGTCAGGGATACATGTTGAGGAAGGGATACATATTAAGGCGGGGATACATACTGAAGGATACATATTGAGGGATACAAGCGGCACTGTTGTAGCTGGTGTCATTCAGTGCCAGATCCAGGTATACTCCCTGGGTGCCAGCCACTGTTTGTTCAGCATTATCACTGCTCCAGAGGGAGGGGAGGGGAGGGGAGGAGGAAGAGGGGAGAGGGAGTTATTCTCTCTCTCTCTCTCTCTCTCTCTCTCTCTCTCTCTCTCTCTCTCTCTCTCTCTCTCTCTCTCTCTCTCTCTCTCTCTCTCTCTCTCTCTTACTTCCTAGATTTTCAGTGGTAATGGAAGACAGGTGAGTCGGGGTGGGCTGGGGTGGGCTGGGGTTGGCTGCGGTGGGCTGGGGTGGGTTGGGGTGGGGTTGGCTGTGGTGGACTGTGATGGGCTGGGGTGGGCTGGGGTGGACAGTGAGGTTGGCAGTGGGGGTGACAGTGAGGTTGGCAGTGGGGTGGACAGTGAGGTTGGCAGTGGGGTGGACAGTGAGGTGGGCTAGGGTGGACAGTGAGGTTGGCAGTGGGGTGGACAGTGAGGTGGGCAGTGGGGTGGACAGTGAGGTGGGCAGTGGGGTGGACAGTGAGGTGGGCAGTGGGGTGGACAGTGAGGTGGGCATTGGGGTGGACAGTGAGGTGGGCAGTGTGGTGGACAGTGAGGTGGGCTGGGGTGGACAGTGAGGTTGGCAGTGGGGTGGACAGTGAGGTGGGCTGGGGTGGACAGTGAGGTTGGCAGTGGGGTGGACAGTGAGGTGGGCAGTGGGGTGGACAGTGAGGTGGGCAGTGGGGTGGACAGTGAGGTGGGCAGTGGGGTGGACAGTGAGGTGGGCATTGGGGTGGACAGTGAGGTGGGCAGTGTGGTGGACAGTGAGGTGGGCAGTGGGGTGGACAGTGAGGTGGGCATTGGGGTGGACAGTGAGGTGGCCATTGGGGTGGACAGTGAGGTGGGCAGTGGGGTGGGCAGTGAGGTGGGCAGTGGGGTGGACAGTGAGGTGGGCAGTGGGGTGGACAGTGAGGTGGGCAGTGGGGTGGACAGTGAGGTGGGCATTGGGGTGGACAGTGAGGTGGGCTGGGGTGGACAGTGAGGTTGGCAGTGGGGTGGACAGTGAGGTGGGCAGTGGGGTGGACAGTGAGGTGGGCAGTGGGGTGGACAGTGAGGTGGGCAGTGGGGTGGACAGTGAGGTGGGCATTGGGGTGGACAGTGAGGTGGGCAGTGTGGTGAACAGTGAGGTGGGCAGTGGGGTGGACAGTGAGGTGGGCATTGGGGTGGACAGTGAGGTGGGCATTGGGGTGGACAGTGAGGTGGGCAGTGGGGTGGGCAGTGAGGTGGACAGTGGGGTGGACAGTGAGGTGGGCAGTGGGGTGGACAGTGAGGTGGGCAGTGGGGTGGACAGTGAGGTGGGCATTGGGGTGGACAGTGAGGTGGGCAGTGGGGTGGACAGTGAGGTGGTCATTGGGGTGGACAGTGACGTGGGCAGTGGGGTGGGTTAGTGCTGCCAGGAAGATGGGATAACTAGACCCTTCAAAACAGTGGATGGATAACTAGAACCTTCAGAACAGTGGATGGATAACTAGAACCTTCAAAACAGTGGATGGATAACTAGAACCTTCAGAACAGTGGATGGATAACTAGAACCTTCTAAACAGTGGATGGATAACTAGAACCTTCAAAACAGTAGATGGATAACTAGAACCTTCAAAACACAAGCTGGATAACTAGAATCTTCGCAACACAAGCTGGATAACCAGAACCTTCAAAACATAGGCTGGATAACTAGAACCTTCTAAACATAGGCTGGATAACTATGACCTGTACTCTCTGGATCACAGGCGAGAAAAATACAACATAATGTACACCTGGAAAATCCTATAGGGACTGGTGCAAAATCTGCACACAGAAATCACTGCCTAGAGTCACTGTAGACAGTGATATATACACAGAGATACACTTCTCCTGATGTATATATATATATATATATATATATATATATATATATATATATATATATATATATATATATATATATATATATATATATATATATATACATACACAGTGTGTGTACTCTGAATATATACACTTCCTCGTGTATATAAACACTTCTTGAGAGTAGCTGGTAGTGTCATGTAGTGCCTGGCAGTGCCAGACAGTGATAGTGTTAGAGACTGCAGTGACAGTGCTAGACAGTGCTGACAGTGCCAGACATTGCTGATAGTGGCAGACAGTGATAGACAGTGTCAGAGTGCCAAACAACGATATAGTACCAGGCACCACTAGATAGTGCCAGACAGTACCAAACAATGCTAGACAGTGCCAGGCAGCGCTAGACAGTGCTAGACAGTGCCCAATAGTGCTAAAGTGTGCGAGACAGTGCTAGACAGTGCCAGACCGTGCTAGACAGGGCCAAAGTGATAAACAGTGCCAAACAATGTTAGGCAGTGCAAGACAGTGCAAGACAGTGCAAGACAGTGCCAAACAGTGCTATGCAGTGCCACACAGTGCTAGACAATGCCAAACATTGCTAGACAGTGCCAAGCAGTACAAAACAGTGCCAAGCAGTATTATACAATGCTAAACAGTGCAAAACAGTGCAAGACAGTGCCAAACAGTGCCACTAGCACCTTGAAGGGTGGCACCCCTGGGTCAGCCATCTTGTTTATCGATTACATAAGAATGAGGGGGAGAGGGAGGGAGAGCTCAGTGCTGTGTTGACGCTGGTGGGGGACACACATCATGGAGTGGCTCTGGAGATTTGATATGTGGTTAGTACCAGTGCACAGGCAAGGTGCACCCCGCTCCCTCCCTCTTTAAAGGGTGTTCAAGGGCTTTTAATCCAAGGGATTAGAGCCGATCTAAGGGCTCAAAATTCGTAGTCTAAAGGGGAGGTCAATAATAGAGCTGTCGGTTGTGTTTTTCGGACGGCTTTCTTTCAGGGTCGGTAACTGCTCACCAAGCGAGCCCTTTCTCTGCTCCCAAGATTTTTCTTTATAACTCGAGAACACCTCATCCGATCGGCTTCAAACTTCCCATGCTTTTGAATCGTAAATAGACGAAGATTCATGGAGCATTTAGTATGTCCATGTGCTCTCTGTCCAGTTTTATACAGCGAATTGCAGATTTTGGTTCCTGTGTGATAACTAGTGAATGCTTCATCAGATAGGCTTCAAACCTTCAGTGTTGGTGTGGTCTCCTCAAAGACAACATCATACTGATTTTAGGCTTTGTAAGACTTAATTTGCTTGTTTTATTACATTAATAATTTTCCCATGAATTAGTTAGAGAATGAGTCTTCAGCTAAGCTTCAAACCTTAAATGCTGACTAATATATATATATATATATATATATATATATATATATATATATATATATATATATATATATATATATATATATATATATATATATATATATATATATATATATATATATATATATATATATATATATATATATATATATATATATATATATATATATATATATATATATGTGTGTGTGTGTGTGTGTGTGTGTGTGTGTGTGTGTGTGTGTGTGTGTGTGTGTGTGTGTGTATCACTCTTCATTCACCCTCCTTCACTCTCCCTTACGATCCCTCCTCCGTCCCTCACCTCTCCCTCACCTTCCCTTACCCTCTCTCACCCCTCCCTCACCTCTCCCTTACCCTACCACACCTTTCCTCACCCACCTCTCCATCCTCCATTACCCCTCCATCACCCCTCCCTTACCCTTTCTCAACCTCCCTCACCCCTCCCTCACATTCCGTTACCCGTCCTTCACCCTCTCTTAATCTCCCTTACCATCCCTCGCTCTCCCTCACCCTCCTTCACCCCCTCACCCTCTCTCACCCTCCCTCACCCCTTCCTCACCCTCCCCTACCTCACCCTCTCTCACCCTCTCCTCACTCTCCCTCATCCCTCCCTCACCCTTCTTCACACTACTCTCACCCTCCGTCACCCTCCTTCACCCTCCCTCACCCTTCATCACCCTGCCCTCACCTTCCGTCACCCTCCTTCACCCTCCCTCACTCTCCCTCACCCTCCCTCACTCTCCCTCACCCTCCCTCACTCTCCCTCACCCTAGCAATTAAAAACTAAATCTGACACTTAACTTACCACCTGTTGAGAAAAGTCACACAGGTGGTTCTGGAGTTACACAGGTGGTTCTGGAGTCACACAGGTGGTTCTGGAGTCACACAAGTGGTTCTGGAGTTACACAGGTGGTTCTGGAGTCACACAGGTGGTTCTGGAGTCACACAAGTGGTTCTGGAGTCACACAGGTGGTTCTGGAGTCACACAAGTGGTTCTGGAGTCACACAGGTGGTTCTGCAGTCACACAGGTGGTTCTGGAGTCACACAGGTGGTTCTGGAGTCACACAGGTGGTTCTGGAGTCACACAGGTGGTTCTGGAGTCACACAGGTGGTTCTGGAGTCACACATGTGGTTCTGGAGTCACACAGGTGGTTCTGGAGTCACACAGGTGGTTCTGGACTCACACAGGTGGTTCTGGAGACACACAGGTGGTTCTGGAGTCACACAGGTGGTTCTGGAGACACACAGGTGGTTCTGGAGTCACACAGGTGGTTCTGGAGTCACACAGGTGGTTCTGGACTCACACAGGTGGTTCTGGAGTCACACAGGTGGTTCTGGAGTCACACAGGTGGTTCTGGAGTCACACAAGTGGTTCTGAAGTTACACAAGTGGTTCTGGAGTCACACAAGTGGTTCTGGAGTCACACAGGTGGTTCTGGAGTCACACAGGTGGTTCTGGAGTCACACAAGTGGTTCTGGAGTCACACAAGTGATTCTGATGTTACACAGGTGGTTCTGGACTCACACATGTGGTTCTGGAGTCACACAGGTGGTTCTGGAGTCACACAGGTGGTTCTGGAGTCACACAAGGGGTTCTGAAGTTACACAAGTGATTCTGGAGTCACACAAGAGGTTCTGGAGTTACACAGGTGGTTCTGGAGTCACACAGGTGGTTCTGGAGTCACACAGCTGGTTCTGGAGTTACACAGGTGGTTCTGGAGTCACACAAGTGGTTCTGGAGTCTCACAGATGGTTCTGGAGTCACACAGGTGGTTCTGGAGTCACACAGGTGGTTCTGGAGCCACACAGGTGGTTCTGGAGTCACACAAGTGGTTCTGGAGTCACACAGGTGGTTCTGGAGTCACACAGGTGGTTCTGGAGTCACACAAGTTGTTCTGGAGTCACACAAGTGGTTCTGGAGTCACACAAGTGGTTCTGGAGTCACACAGGTGGTTCTGGAGTCACACAGGTGGTTCTGGAGTCACACAGGTGGTTCTGGAGTCACACAGGTGGTTCTGGAGTTACACAGGTGGTTCTGGAGTCACACAGGTGGTTCTGAAGTCACACAAGTGGTTCTGGAGTCACACAAGTGGTTCTGGAGTCACACAGGTGGTTCTGGAGTCACACAAGTGGTTCTGGAGTCACGCAAGTGTTTCTGATGTTACACAGGTGGTTCTGGACTCACACAGGTGGTTCTGGAGTCACACAGGTGGTTCTGGAGTCACACAAGTGGTTCTGAAGCTACACAAGTGGTTTCGGAGTCACACAAGTGGTTCTGGAGTCACACAGGTGGTTCTGGAGTCACACAGGTGGTTTTGGAGTCACACAGGTGGTTCTGGAGTTACACAGGTTGTTCTGGAGTCACACAAGTGGTTCTGGAGTCACACAAGTGGTTCTGGAGTCACACAAGTGGTTCTGGAGTCACACAGGTGGTTCTGGAGTTACACAGGTGGTTCTGGAGTCACACAGGTGGTTCTGGAGTTACAAAGGTTGTTCTGGAGTTACACAGGTGGTTCTGGAGTCACCCAGGTGGTTCTTTAGTCACACAGGTGGTTCTGGAGTTACACAGGTGGTTCTGGAGTCACACAGGTGGTTCTGGAGTTACACAAGTGGATCTGGTGTCACACAGGTGGTTCTAGAGTCACACAGGTGGTTCTGGAGTTACACAGGTGGTTCTGGAGTCACACAGGTGGTTCTGGAGTTACACAGGTGGTTCTGGAGTCACACAGGTGGCTCTGGATTCACATAGGTGGTTCTGGAGTCACACAGGTGGTTCTGGAGTTACACAGGTGGTTCTGAAGTCACACAAGTGGCTCTGGAGTTACACAGGTGGTTCTGGAGTCACACAGGTGGTTCTGGAGTCACACAAGTGGTTCTGGAGTCACACAGGTGGTTCTGGAGTCACACAAGTGGTTCTGGAGTCACAAAAGTGGTTCTGGAGTCACACAAGTGGTTCTGGAGTCACACAGGTGGTTCTGGAGTCATACAGGTGGTTACGGAGCCACACAGGTGGTTCTGGAGTCACACAGATGGTTCTGGAGTCACACAATTGGTTCTGGAGTCACACAGGTGGTTCTGGAGTCACACAGGTGGTTCTGGAGTCACACAGGTGGTTTTGGAGTCACACAGGTGGTTCTGGAAGTCTCACAGGTGGTTCTGGAGTCATACAAGTGGTTCTGGAATCACACAGGTGGTTCTGGAGTCACACAGGTGGTTCTGGAGTCAAACAGGTGGTTCTGGAGTCGAACAAGTGGTTCTTGAGTCACAAAAGTGGTTCTGGAGTCACACAGGTGGTTATGGAGTCACACAAGTGGTTCTGGAGTCACACAGGTGGTTCTGGAGTCACGAAAGTGATTCTGGAGTCACACAAATGGTTCTGGAGTCACAAAAGTGATTCTGGAGTCACACATGTGGTTCTGGAGTCACAAAAGGGGTTCTGGAGTCACACAGGTGGTTCTGGAGTCCCGCAAGTGGTTCTGGAGTCAAACAGGTGGTTCTGGAGTCATAAAAGTGGTTCTGGAGTCACACAGGTGGTTCTGTAGACACAAAAGTGGTTCTGGAGTCACAGAGGTGGTTCTGGAGTCACACAGGTGGTTCTGGTGACACACAAGTGGTTCTGGAGTCACACAGGTGGTTCTGGAGTTACACAAGTGGATCTGAAGTCACACAGGTGGTTCTGGTGTCACACAGGTGGTTCTGGAGTCACACAGGTGGTTCTGGAGTCAAAAAGATGGTTCTGGAGTCACACTGGTGGTTCTGGAGTCACACAGGTGGTTCTGGAGTCAAAAAGATGGTTCTGGAGTCACACAGGTGGTTCTGGAGTCACACAGGTGGTTCTGGAAATTTTATTTAGATTGGTTTTAAAATACTACCACTAATATATATTAATAATAATTATAATAATGATAATAATAATGATGATGATAATAATAATAATGATAATGCAACCCCGTCATAAGTAACTATCCCTCCCTCATAAGTAACTATCACTCCCTCATAAGTAACTATCCCTCCCTCATAAATAACTATCCCTCCCTCTTAAGTAACTATCCCTCCATCATAAGTAACTATCCCTCCCTCATAAGTAACTATCCCTCCCTCATAAGTAACTATCCCTCCATCATAAGTAACTATCCCTCCCTCATAAGTAACTATCCCTCCCTCATAAGTAACTATCCCTCCCCCATAAGTAACTATCCCTCCCTCATAAGTAACTGTTCCTCCCTCATAAGTAACTATCCCTCCCTCATAAGTAACTATCCCTCCATCATAAGTAACTATCCCTCCCTCATAAGTAACTATCCCTCCCTCATAAGTAACTATCCCTCCCCCATAAGTAACTATCCCTCCCCCATAAGTAACTGTTCCTCCCTCATAAGTAACTATCCCTCCCTCATAAGTAACTATCCCTCCATCATAAGTAACTATCCCTCCCTCATAAGTAACTATCCCTCCCTCATAAGTAACTATCCCTCCCTCATAAGTAACTATCCCTCCCTCATAAGAAGCTATCCCCCTCATAAGTAGCTATCCCTCCCTCATAAGTAACTATCCCTCCCTCATATGTAACTATCCCTCCCTCATAAGTAACTATCCCTCCCCCATAAGTAACTATCCCTCCCTCATAAGTAACTGTTCCTCCCTCATAAGTAACTATCCCTCCCTCATAAGTAACTATCCCTCCCTCATACGTAACTATCCCTCCCTTATAAGTAATTTTCCCTCCCTCATAAGTAACTATCCCTCCCTCATAAGTAACTATCCCTCCCTCATAAGTAACTATCCCTCCCTCATAAGTAGCTATCCCTCCCTCATAAGTAACTATCCCTCCCTCATAAGTAACTATCTCTCCCTCATAAGTAACTATCCCTTCCTCATAATTAACTGTCCCTCCCTCATAAGTAACTATCCCTCCCTCATAAGTAACTATCCCTCCGTCATATGTAACTATCCCTCCCTCATGAGTAACTATCCCTACCACATAAGTAACTATCACTCCCTCATAAGCAACTATCCCTCCCTCATAAGTAACTATCCCTCCCTCATATGTAACTATACCTCCCTCATAAGTAACTATCCCTCCCTCATAAGTAACTATCCCTCCCTCATAAGTAAATATCCCTCCCTCATTAGTAACTATCCCTCCCTCATGAGTAACTATCCCTCCCTCATAAGTAACTATCCCTCCCTCATGAGTAACTATCCCTCCCTCATAACTATCCCTCCCTCATAAGTAACTATCCCTCCTCATAAGTAACTATCCCTCGGTCGTAAGTAACTATCCCTCCCTCATATGTAACTATCCCTCCCTCATAAGTAACTATCACTCCCTCATAAGTAACTATCCCTCCCTCATAAGTAACTATCCCTCCCTCATAAGTAAATATCCCTCCCTCATTAGTAACTATCCCTCCCTCATAAGTAACTATCCCTCCCTCATAAGTAACTATCCCTCCGTCATGAGTAACTATCCCTCCCTCATAAGTATCCCTCCCTCATAAGTAACTATCCCTCATAAGTAATTCTCCCTCCCTCATAACTATCCCTCCCTCATGAGTAACTATCCCTCATAAGTAACTATCCCTCCCTCATAAGTAACTATCCTTCCCTCATAAGTAACTATCCCTCCCTCATAAGTAACTATCCCTCCCTCATAAGTAACTATCCTTCCCTCATAAGTAACTATCCCTCCCTCATAAGTAACTATCCCTCCCTCATGAGTAACTATCCCTCCCTCACGAGGATGTAAGCGTTTTGTTTACATTTAACGTCTTCGATTCCGGTAGTCATCGACTTAGGTATAAATAGGTGCTCTGAGAGCCCTATCCTCTATTCATTGCTCAATGAACCTGTCACAGAGGTCTCTAAGAGAAGCCTAAGCCAGTGCCGCGATCGTTCGGGGCGCACCACTTAAAGTACTGTGGCAAACTAAGCCAAAGCCTGAGCCAACCCACGAATCGGGACACGGGAGAACTCTATGCGCAGGTGCCACATTTCGTTTCATTGATCCGGTGCGACGTTGCCAAACTCCGTTTTTTTACGTTAGGAAATATTATTATTGTGATTATTACGGTTCTTGGAGAGCGCTAAACTCGAAGGGGGTCACACAACACCTAAGGAACGGTGGTAATGGGGTTCGATCCGAGGAAGGGCAGGTTGGATCCTATTTACTGGATCAAAATGTTTTCACACCTGATCCCTTTAAAAGTGGATTAGATATTACATAACCTCACAGTGTATATACACTGAGAGGTGTATATCTCAGTGTATATACACTGAGAGGTGTATATCTCAGTGTATATACACTGAGAGGTGTATATCTCAGTGTATATACACTGAGAGGTGTATATCTCAGTATATATACACTGAGAGGTGTATATCTCAGTGTATATACACTGAGAGGTGTATATCTCAGTATATATACATTGAGAGATATACATCTCAGTGTATATGCATTGAGAGATGTATATCTCAGTGTATATACACTGAGAGATGTATATCTCAGTGTACATACACTTAGAGATGTATATCTCAGTGTATATACACTGGTAGTTTACGTTAATCAGTATTTTAGGCATTAAAGTACTCTTGACTGGTGGTGTACAGGTGACATGTAGCCTTAATGACCCAGGTGTAGTAGATAGACTTGAAACCCCATTAACCAACCCTCGTGTAGTAGATAGACTTGAAACCCAATTAATCACCTCTGGTGTAGTGGATAGCCTTGAAACTCCATTAACCAACCCTCGTGTAGTAGTCATGAAACCCCATTAAAAAACCCTCGTGTTGTGGACCCACTTGAAACCCCATTAGCCAGCCCTCGGGTAGTAGATAGTCCTGAAACCCCATTATATCACATTTCTATAGTTTCCCTCAAAAATCTTCGTTTTCTTTGGATCGGTTTCACTGTGAATGAAAGAAAATGGGTACACACACACACACACACACACACACACACACACACACACACACACACACACAGTGTGTGACCAGAGAAGACACAACATATGAAGCTGCGAGGCCGAACAGGAAGGAATTATGAATTATGCTAAGGTCATATCAGCCTGCCAAGGAGGACCAAGGAGTGAAAGGGAAGAACAGCTGGTTGCAGATGGAGAGGGTGATAGGTCGAATGCTGAGGCACAACCAGGCTATCAAGAGCCACTGGAAAAATCAAGGGAGAAACTGACCACATACAGGCAGGATCCAGAGTCACAGAGGGTGAGGCAATGGGAGGAAGAAAGGGCAAAATCAGTGTTTATCCATGGGCTTCAGGAGAGAGAGGAAAGGACACACACTGAAAGGCAGCAGGAAGAAAGAAAGGAGATTGAGAAAATCATCACGGAAATAGGTGAAGAGATGGACGAGATTGTAAATTTTCAGAGAATAGGGGGGTACTCGAAGGGGAGAAACCGACCAATCAAGCTGATTCTCAGGACGGAAACAGTGCGGCACAGGATTCTCCAAGAGAAACCACGATTGAAATACTCGGAAGAGTACAAGAGGGTGTTCCTAGACAGAGACAGAACAAAATCAGAACGACAGCAGCTGAGGGAGAGGACAAAAAAGCGAAAGGAGCTAGGAAAAGAGACAAGGATGGAACCAGCAGAGGTCAGTCAGAGCAGAACAGAACAGCAAGGGCAAGCACACACAACTATTCTCAGAACCATACAACCTATCACACCATCCCAACACACACTACAGTCCATACCCACAGCCTCCACCCAACACCGAGCTATAGAATCCCACAGTATGCCACCAGGTCACCCACCCTTAAAGGCCCCCCAAACCACAGTGTTGGAAAGGAAACTGAAGGTATGGTACACAAATGCTGATGGAATAACAAATAAGTGGGAGGAGTGGCATGAAAGAGTCAAAGAAGCATCACCGGACATCATAGCTCTCACAGAAACCAAGCTTACAGGTATGATAACAGATGCCATCTTTCCAACTGGATACCAAATCCTGAGGAAAGACAGAGGAAACAGGGGGGGTGGAGGAGTGGCGTTGCTGATCAAAAATCGCTGGAATTTTGATGAGCTGGAGAGAGGAGACAGCGGAGAAGAAAGTGATTACATAGCGGGAACGCTTCACTCTGGAGGTCCCAAGGTGGTAATAGCAGTGATGTATAACCCACCACAGAACAGCAGGAGGCCAAGGCAAGAGTACGACGAGAGCAATAGAGCGATGGTTGACACACTGGCTAGAGTGGCCAGAAGAGCTCATGCATGCAGGGCAAAGCTCCTGATCATGGGTGACTTTAACCACAAGGAGATCGATTGGGAGAACTTGGACCCACATGGGGGCCAAGATACATGGAGGGCTAAGATGATGGAGGTGGTACTGGAAAACTTCATGTGCCAACACATAAGGGACACTACAAGAGAGAGAGGAGAGGATGAACCAGCAAGGCTGGACTTAGTATTCACCTTGAGTAGTGCAGATATCGAGGACATCACATATGAAAGACCCCTTGGGGCCAGTGACCATGTGGTTTTAAGCTTTGAATACAAAGTAGAGCTACAAGTGGAGGGAGAAGCAGGAAGGCCAGGACGAATGAAGCCAAACTACAAGAAAGGGGACTACACAGGAATGAGGAACTACCTGAACGGGGTTCAGTGGGACAGAGAACTGGCAGGGAAGCCAGTTAATGAGATGATGGAATATGTAGCAACAAAATGCAAGGAGGCTGAGGAGAGGTTTGTACCCAAGGGTAACAGGAATAATGAAAAAGCCAGGATGAGCCCATGGTTTACCCAAAGGTGCAGGGAGGCAAAAACCAAGTGTGCTAGGGAATGGAAGAAATATAGAAGGCAAAGGACCCAGGAGAATAAGGAGAACAGTCGTAGAGCCAGAAACGAATATGCACAGATAAGAAGGGAGGCCCAAAGACAATATGAAAATGACACAGCAGCGAAAGCCAAATCTAACCCGAAACTGTTGTACAGCCACATCAGGAGGAAAACAACAGTCAAGGACCAGGCAATCAGGCTAAGGAAGGAAGGAGGAGAGACAACAAGAAATGACCATGAAGTATGTGAAGAACTCAACAAGAGATTCAAAGAAGTGTTCACAGAGGAGACAGAAGGAGCTCCAGAAAGACGGAGAGGTGGGGCACACCACCATGTGCTGGACACAGTGCACACAACCGACGAAGAAGTGAAGAGGCTTCTGAGTGAGCTAGATACCTCAAAGGCAATGGGGCCAGATAACATCTCCCCATGGGTATTGAGAGAGGGAGCAGAAGCGCTATGTGTACCCCTAACAACAATATTCAATACATCTATCGAAACAGGCAGATTGCCTGAGGCATGGAAGACAGCAAATGTAGTCCCAATCTTTAAAAAAGGAGACAGACATGCAGCATTAAACTACAGACCAGTGTCACTGACATGTATAGTATGCAAAATCATGGAGAAGATTATCAGGAGAAGAGGGGTGGAACACCTAGAAAGGAACGATCTCATCAACAGCAGCCAACATGATTTCAGGGACGGAAAATCCTGTGTCACAAACCTACTGGAGTTCTATGACATGGTGACAGCAGTAAGACAAGAGAGAGAGGGGTGGGTGGATTGCATTTTCTTGGACTGCAAGAAGGCGTTTGACACAGTTCCACACAAGAGATTGGTGCAAAAACTGGAGGACCAAGCAGGGATAACAGGAAAGGCACTACAATGGATCAGGGAATACTTGTCAGGAAGACAGCAGCGAGTCATGGTACGTGGCGAGGTGTCAGAGTGGGCACCTGTAACCAGCGGGGTCCCGCAGGGGTCAGTCCTAGGACCAGTGCTGTTTCTGGTATTTGTGAACGACATGACGGAAGGAATAGACTCTGAGGTGTCCCTGTTTGCAGATGACGTGAAGTTGATGAGAAGAATTCACTCGATCGAAGACCAGGCAGAACTACAAAGGGATCTGGACAGGCTGCAGACCTGGTCCAGCAATTGGCTCCTGGAGTTCAATCCCACCAAGTGCAAAGTCATGAAGATTGGGGAAGGGCAAAGAAGACCGCAGACGGAGTACAGTCTAGGGGGCCAGATACTACAAACCTCACTCAAGGAAAAAGATCTTGGGGTGAGTATAACACCAGGCACATCTCCTGAAGCGCACATCAACCAAATAACTGCTGCAGCATATGGGCGCCTAGCAAACCTCAGAACAGCATTCCGACATCTTAATAAGGAATCATTCAGGACCCTGTACACCGTGTACGTTAGGCCCATATTGGAGTATGCGGCACCAGTTTGGAACCCACACCTAGCCAAGCACGTAAAGAAACTAGAGAAAGTGCAAAGGTTTGCAACAAGACTAGTCCCAGAGCTAAGAGGTATGTCCTACGAGGAGAGGTTAAGGGAAATCAACCTGACGACACTGGAGGACAGGAGAGATAGGGGGGACATGGTAACGACATACAAAATACTGAGAGGAATTGACAAGGTGGACAAAGACAGGATGTTCCAGAGATTGGACACAGTAACAAGGGGACACAGTTGGAAGCTGAAGACACAGATGAATCACAGGGATGTTAGGAAGTATTTCTTCAGCCACAGAGTAGTCAGTAAGTGGAATAGTTTGGGAAGCGATGTAGTGGAGGCAGGATCCATACATAGCTTTAAGCAGAGGTATGATAAAGCTCACGGCTCAGGGAGAGTGACCTAGTAGCCATCAGTGAAGAGGCGGGGCCAGGAGCTCGGACTCGACCCCCGCAACCTCAACTAGGTGAGTACAACTAGGTGAGTACACACACACACACACACACACACACACACACACGCACACGCACACGCACACACACACACACACACACACACACACACATACACACACACACACATAAACACACACATAAACACACACATAAACTCACACACATAAGCACACGCATATAAACACACACACACACACACACCTTAGAGAGGGAGCAGATATGTTGTGCGTACCACTTACCACAATCTTCAACACATCCCTGGAAACTGGGCAACTACCTGAGGTATGGAAGACGGCAAATGTAGTTCCCATTTTCAAAAAAGGAGACAGAAAAGAGGCACTAAACTATAGACCTGTGTCATTGACGTGTATAGTATGCAAAATTATGGAGAAGATTATCAGGAGGAGAGTGGTGGAGCACCTGGAACGGAACAGGAGTATAAATGCCAACAAGCACGGATTCACGGAAGGCAAATCCTGTGTCACAAACCTTCTGGAGTTTTATGATAAAATAACAGAAGTAAGACAAGAGAGAGAGGGGTGGGTTGATTGCATCTTCTTGGACTGCAAGAAGGCCTTTGACACAGTTCCTCACAAGAGATTAGTGCAGAAGCTAGAGCATCAGGCGCATATAACAGGAAGGGCACTGCAATGGATCAGAGAATACCTGACAGGGAGGCAACAACGAGTCATGGTACGTAATGATGTATCACAGTGGGCACCTGTGACGAGCGGGGTCCCACAGGGGTCGGTCCTAGGACCAGTGCTATTTTTGGTATATGTGAACGACATGACGGAAGGGTTAGACTCAGAAGTGTCCCTGTTTGCAGATGATGTGAAGTTAATGAGGAGAATTAAATCTGATGAGGACCAGGCAGGACTTCAAAGAGACCTGGACAGACTGGACACCTGGTCCAGCAAATGGCTTCTCGAATTTAATCCTGCCAAATGCAAAGTCATGAAGATGGGGGAGGGGCACAGAAGACCACAGACAGAGTATAGGCTAGGTGGCCAAAGACTGCAAACCTCACTCAAGGAGAAAGATCTTGGGGTGAGTATAACACCGAGCATGTCTCCGGAAGCACACATCAATCAGATAACTGCTGCAGCATATGGGCGCCTGGCAAACCTGAGAACAGCATTCCGATACCTTAGTAAGGAATCATTCAAGACACTGTACACCGTGTATGTCAGGCCCATACTGGAGTATGCAGCACCTGTTTGGAACCCGCACTTGATAAAGCACGTCAAGAAACTAGAGAAAGTACAAAGGTTTGCAACAAGGTTAGTTCCAGAGCTAAGGGGAATGTCCTATGAAGAAAGATTAAGGGAAATCGGCCTGACGACACTGGAGGACAGGAGGGTCAGGGGAGACATGATAACGACATATAAAATACTGCGTGGAATAGACAAGGTGGACAAGGACAGGATGTTCCAGGGAGGGGACACAGAAACAAGAGGCCACAATTGGAAGTTGAAGACACAAATGAGTCAGAGAGATAGTAGGAAGTATTTCTTCAGTCATAGAGTTGTAAGGCAGTGGAATAGCCTAGAAAATGACGTAGTGGAGGCAGGAACCATACACAGTTTTAAGACGAGGTTTGATAAAGCTCATGGAGCGGGGAGAGAGAGGGCCTAGTAGCAACCGGTGAAGAGGCGGGGCCAGGAGCTAGGACTCGACCCCTGCAACCACAAATAGGTGAGTACAAATAGGTGAGTACACACACACACACACACACACACACAGAGGAAGTATTTACAGTGGAGGCTGAAGGGACACTGGGAAAAGAAAACAGTGGGGTACACCAACAAGGGATATACCAACAAGTGTTGGATGAATTACACACAACTGAGGAGGAGGTGGAGAAGCTCCTAAGTGACCTTGATACCTCAAAGGCGGTGGGACCGGACAACATCTCTCCATGGGTCCCTAGAGAGGGAGCAGAGACACTGCATGTGCCACTAACCAAAATCTTCAACATTTCCCTTGAAACTGGGCAACTACCTGAAGTATGGAAGAAGGCAATTGTAGTCCCCATCTTTAAGAATGGAGACAGAAATGAAGAACTAAACTATAGAACAGTGTCACTGACGTGTATACCATGCAAAGTCGTGGAGAAGATTATCAGGAGGAGAGTGGTGGAGCACCTGGAGCTGAACAAGATTATAAACGACAACCAGCACGGATTCATGGAAGGCAAATTCTCAGTAGTATCAGTTCCCAGTAGTAACAGTTACCAGTAACCAGTTACCAGTAGTATGACTCACTACCAACGGTCTGCGTGAATCACTGACTGTTATTCATGTTGCTGCTGACCATAGCATGTTTTGAACGCCGCTCACACTTAGGACCTAATTCGTGAATCAGTCTTAAGATAGAGAGCAGAGAGGCAGGGCGGGCCTGTGCTTCCCATATATTCCGTTATAATTATACGTACTAACCAGCCAGCGTTAGTGTTATTACCCAATCCACGTTATCGAACCCCAATATGACAAAATCCTGTGTCACAAACCTACTAGAGTTTTATGATAAGGTAACTGAAGTAAGAAATGAGAGGGAGGGGTGGGTTGATTGCATTTTCTTGGACTTCAAGAAGGCCTTCGACACAGTTCCTCACAAGAGATTAGTACAGAAGCTAGAGGATCAGGCACATATAACAAGAAGGGCACTGCAATGGATCAGAGAATACCTAATAGGGAGGCAACAGCGAGTCATGGTCCGTGATGAGGTATCACAGTGGGCGCCTGTGACGAGTGGGGTCCCACAGGGGTCAGTCCTGGAACCAGTGCTATTCTTCGTATATGTGAACGACATGACGGATGGGATAGACTCAGAAGTGTCCCTGTTTGCAGATGATGTGAAGTTAATGAGGAGAATTAAATCAGATGCGGACCATACAGGTCTACAAAGAGTCCTGGACAGGCTGGATGCGTGGTCCTGCAACTGGCTCCTAGAATTTAACCCTGACAAATGCAGTCATGAAGATCGGAGTAGGGTAAAGAAGACCGCAGACAGAGCGTAGGCTAGGTGGCCAAAGACTTCAAACCTAACTCAAGAAGAAAGATCTTGGGGTGAGTATAACACCGAGTACATCGCCAGAAGTGCACATTAACTAGGTAACTGCTGCAGCATATGGGCGCCTAGCAAACCTGAGAATAGCGTTCCGGTGCCTCAGTAAAGAATCGTTCAAGACTTTATACACTGGCTGGTAGAGCCAGCCATTGTCAAGCGTGTCAGCGTGCCTCGTTGTGCTCCGGGTTTTCTCGTGTTTTCACGGTCGCTCTTACGTGCTAGAACTTTAATTTGTGTCATCAATCCTATACGATGCATCCCTCTAGCGCCTGGAACCAATCTTGGGCGGAAAACATTATATACTGAGTCAAAAAAGGAGAATTAGTGTGCAATGCCTAGCAGAGTTTACTGCCAGAGGGGAATCATAGGCCTGTGTCCCGTGTGAAAAAAATAATAATAATTGAACTTTTCGTGTCAGAGGAAAGAAAGTCTCCCTGATAACATTGAGTATACATAGTGTATAGTGTATACTACAGTGGCTCCCTAGTATATTGATGATAAAGGCTAAAGTGTCATTTGAAAACAGGTGAATTTGTAAATGAAGTGATAAGCCTATAGAGGCAGTTGCCAGAAGTCGCCAGAAACTTACCACAGGTCAGCTGTTTTTAATAATCTTCCTGGCCTGCTAGTGTACTCGCATATAATCTAGTGATACCAGTGAATAGCAGAATACAGTGTTGTAGTAGCAACTAAACAGTATTATAGTGGTACTTAGTGGAGTGGAGTGACTTTCATTAGTTTCTTTTTTCTTGAAATACCAGACGTATACTGTGAATTTCATATAACCTGTAGTTACCAGCGGTCGCAATATACACAACGAGAAGCAATTATTACTACAGAAAAAGCGTCCTTCCTCCAAAATTTCCACCAGTCAACTATAGTGATAATATAGCATTTATTGTGGTGGAGACGGAAAAAAAAAATAGAAAAGCTAGATACAGCGATTGATAAACAAGGGATGAGGTCGACCGTTCGTCATTGTAGGAGTTGCCAGCAGTCACCGGTTTCTTCAACACGCAAGTTATACTTTTGTATCAATCAAATCACATATTACTCGGGTAGATAATTTCCAGTAGATCCTTCATGTGTTAGCTCAAATCATCGACCAGTATGTTTTAAATAAGTGACCCACTGATCAGATCAGATCGACTGGTCCGAACCCTTGACTGGTCCGAACCCTTGACTGGTCCGACCCTTGACTGGTTTCAAACGGTTTCGTTGGACAATAAAGCAGACTGTAAACGGATGGGGTTGTAGGCGCCCTTATAAACACAAACATTAAATATAAATCAGGAACGTGCACGGTAAGCTGTCCAATATACAAAAACAGTTAGAAACAGAAATACAAATAGCTAGAGCTTCATTTAAGGAGGTTATTAATAGAATATTCAAGAGGTTGCTAGTAGAATTGCAGTAAATCAACCATTCAAATCATTATGAAGCTGTGTGTAGTCTGTGGTCAGTCAAACAAACGGGCTTCCACATGGGTAAATTGTCATTTTTGTGGAAATTGGTGTCACGCCCCTTGTGCAGATATCCAAGAACTAGCTACAAGCAGTGTTAAAACAGGGAAGTGTTTTTGGGTATGCCCAAATGAGATAAATCTGTGGACTAAAATGACAAGGGTATTAAAAGAGGACAACATCAAAGCTGCTTTCATAGAAAACCTGGAAGCTTTCTACAACAGATGGGAACATAAAAAGTCTGGGCTGAATGGTACTGCCCTTGATACTGGCCATGTAGTCAGAAACTGTAAGGCTGGAGATGAAGTCCTGGTAGTCAGTAAATGTGGGGCTGATAGTGCTGTCCTGGGAGACAGTAATGGTGAAGCTGGAGATGCTGTCCTGGGAGACAGTAATGGTGAAGCTGGAGATGCTGTCCTGGGAGACAGTAATGGTGAAGCTGGAGATTTTGTCCAGGTAGTCGGGAATTATACGCAGGAAGGAATACATATAAATGACCTCATAGGGGACAGGAGCCATAGTAGGGAAACAAGTGTAGTCAAAGATAAGATAAAACCAATATTGCAAACTAGAAATACCGCAGGAAATAGCAAACAAGAGGACTCCACTAGCCATAGTGAGGATATATTACCAAAAACAACTGGTGGGAGCTCCATTGTTGGTGCTAGGGAGGATAGAAGTAAGACAGGGAAACATGCACCAACAGGGAATACAGTCACAGAAACCCAAGGCAAACGGAAACGAAGCCTGTGCACATACTATGCACTTGGTATCTGCTGGCATGGGAAATCTGGAAAAACAGATGGGGCGTGCAACTATGACCACCCTAGAAAATGCCATACCCATATGACAACAGGAAAATGCAAACTCCCTTCCTGTAAGCTTTTTCACCCAGAACTGTGTACCTCTTCAGTACAGGAAAGACTGTGCTATAACTTAAATTGCCAGGCACACCATCTAAAGGGGACAAAAATATACAAAACATCCAGGCCATGGGAAAACCTGGGTAGCCACAGCCACTCAAGAGGGAGAGGTTTTTTAGTGCCAGGAAGAAAAAAAACTGGCAGGAAATGGCAGAAATCGTACACCAAATCCAGTCATTCCTGGAGTGGAACCACAGTCGATGGCCTCCACTCCAAGCCAACAGATACAGATACTAATGCCGGAAAAAAAATCCCCCCCAGTACCAACAATACCACCAGTCCGATAACATTCTTCTTTGCAAATATACAGGGTCTAAAGCCAGCAACAAACAACAAAATACCTTTCATCCGTGGACTGCTTGCAGAGGCAAAGGCAATGTTCGCGGCTTTCACTGAGACCCACATAAAGGATCACTTGGACAACAAAATATGGATCCCAGGTTACAACCTATACAGATGTGACAGAGTGAACAGGCAAAAGGATGGGGGGGGGGGGGTGGCCTGTACATTGCAGAGTCACTTGTTTGCACAGAACTGCTTAATGCCTCAAATGATGTAGTGGAAGTTTTAGCAGTAAAGGTCGAGAACCAAAACCTAGTCATTGTGGTAGTCTACAAGCCTCCGGATGCAACATCCCAGAAATTCCAGGAACAGCTGTTAAAAATTGACCACTGTCTGGAAAATCTTCCAGCTCCTGCACCCAACATCTTGCTCCTGGGGGATTTCAACTTAAGGCACCTAAAATGGAGGAATATAGCAAATAATATTGTTGGAGTAATAACACCAGGAGGCAGCTCTGATGAAAACTCACACTCACACGAGCTTTTAAATCTCTGCACAAAATTCAATTTAAACCAGCAAATAATAGAGCCTACTAGACTGGAGAATACACTAGACCTCATCTTCACTAACAATGATGATCTGATAAGAAATGTCACCATATCGAAAACAATATACTCAGATCACAACATAATTGAGGTTCAGACATGTATGCGCGGAGCCCCACACCGACATAATGAGACTAGTCACGAGGGAGCATTCACCAAATTCAACTTTAATAACAAAAACATAAAGTGGGACCAAGTAAACCAAGTTCTAACCGATATAATCTGGGAAGATATACTAAGCAACACAGACCCCAACTTATGCCTAGAACAGATTAACTCGGTGGCACTCGATGTATGCACAAGGCTTATTCCTCTAAGAAAAAGGAGGAGTAGATGTAAAATAGAAAGAGACAGGCGCTTCCTTTACAGGCGACGGAAAAGAATAACAGAGCGGCTAAAAGAGGTCAATATATCTGAAATGCGTAGGGAGACACTGGTCAGAGAAATATCAAGCATCGAACTTAAGCTAAAAGAATCCTTTAGGAGTCAGGAATCGCGGGAAGAACTAAAAGCCATAAATGAAATCGAAAGAAACCCAAAGTATTTCTTCTCCTATGCCAAATCAAAATCGAGAACAACGTCCAGTATTGGGCCCCTACTTAAACAAGATGGGTCCTACACAGATGACAGCAAGGAAATGAGTGAGCTACTCAAGTCCCAATATGACTCAGTTTTTAGCAAGCCGCTAACCAGACTGAGAGTCGAAGATCAAAATGAATTTTTTATGAGAGCCACAAAATTTGATTAACACAAGCCTATCCGATGTTATCCTGACGCCAAATGACTTCGAACAGGCGATAAATGACATGCCCATGCACTCTGCCCCAGTGCCAGACTCATGGAACTCTGTGTTCATCAAGAACTGCAAGAAGCCCCTATCACGAGCCTTTTCCATCCTATGGAGAGGGAGCATGGACACGGGGGTCGTCCCACAGTTACTAAAAACAACAGACATAGCCCCACTCCACAAAGGGGGCAGTAAAGCAACAGCAAAGAACTACAGACCAATAGCACTAACATCCTGTCTGTCTCAACTATTGGATCACTACGACAAGGTCCTAAATGCACTAGAAGACAAAAAGAATGCAGATGTAATATATACAGACTTTGCAAAAGCCTTCGACAAGTGTGACCATGGCGTAATAGCGCACAAAATGCGTGCTAAAGGAATAACAGGAAAAGTCGGTCGATGGATCTATAATTTCCTCTCTAACACAACACAGAGAGTAGTCGTCAACAGAGTAAAGTCCGAGGCAGCTACGGTGAAAAGCTCTGTTCCACAAGGCACAGTACTCGCTCCCATCTTGTTCCTCATCCTTATATCCGACATAGACAAGGATGTCAGCCACAGCACCGTGTCTTCCTTTGCAGATGACACCCGAATCTGCATGACAGTGTCTTCCATTGCAGACACTGCAAGGCTCCAGGTGGACATCAACCAAATCTTTCAGTGGGCTGCAGAAAACAATATGAAGTTCAACGATGAGAAATTTCAATTACTCAGATATGGTAAACATGAGGAAATTAAATCTTCATCAGAGTACAAAACAAATTCTGGCCACAAAATAGAGCGAAACACCAACGTCAAAGACCTGGGAGTGATCATCTCGGAGGATCTCACCTTCAAGGATCATAACATTGTATCAATCGCATCTGCTAGAAAAATGACAGGATGGATAATAAGAACCTTCAAAACTAGGGAGGCCAAGCCCATGATGACACTCTTCAGGTCACTTGTTCTATCTAGGCTGGAGTATTGCTGCACACTAACAGCACCTTTCAAGGCAGGTGAAATTGCCGACCTAGAGAATGTACAGAGAACTTTCACGGCGCGCATAACGGAGATAAAACACCTCAATTACTGGGAGCACTTGAAGTTCCTAAACCTGTATTCCCTGGAACGCAGGAGGGAGAGATACATGATTATATACACCTGGAAAATCCTAGAAGGACTAGTACCGAACTTGCACACGAAAATCACTCACTACGAAAGCAAAAGACTTGGCAGACGATGCACCATCCCCCCAATGAAAAGCAGGGGTGTCACTAGCACGTTAAGAGACCATACAATAAGTGTCAGGGGCCCGAGACTGTTCAACTGCCTCCCAGCACACATAAGGGGGATTACCAACAGACCCCTGGCAGTCTTCAAGCTGGCACTGGACAAGCACCTAAAGTCAGTTCCTGATCAGCCGGGCTGTGGCTTGTACGTTGGTTTGCGTGCAGCCAGCAGCAACAGCCTGGTTGATCAGGCTCTGATCCACCAGGAGGCCTGGTCACAGACCGGGCCGCGTGGGCGTTGACCCCCGGAACTCTCTCCAGGTAAACTCCAGGTAAGCTTTGTGCGTCAGGCCCATACTGGAGTATGCAGCACCAGTATGGAACCCACACCTGGTCAAACACGTCAAGAAATTAGAGAAAGTGCAAAGGTTTGCAACAAGGCTAGTTCCAGAGCTCAGGGAAATGTCCAATGAAGAAAGGTTAAAGGAAATCGGACTGATGACACTGGAGGACAGGAGGGTTAGGGGAGACATGATAACGACATACAAAATATTGCATGGAATAGATATGTTGGATAGAGACAGGATGTTCCTGAGATGGGACACAGAAACAAGGGGTCACAACTGGAAGCTGAAGACTCAGATGAGTCAAAGGGATGTTAGGAAGTATTTCTTCAGTCACAGAGTTGTTAGGAAGTGGAATAATCTGGCAAGCGATGTAGTGGAGGCAGGAACTATACATAGTTTTAAGATGAGGTATGATGAAGCTCATGGAGCAGGGGGAGGGAGGATCCAGTAGCAACCAGTGAAGAGGCGGGGCCAGGAGCTGAGACTCGACCCCTGCAACCACAATTAGGCGAGTACACACACACACACACACACACACACACACACACACACACACACACAAACATACACTCCTCTATCACCATGACAAGAACTAGAACAAGAACCTTACTTTTAACTCAAGGTATGATATAAAAACTGAATCAGGTGAAAGAAAAGAGATGATAGTGGAGACAGTCCTAGAAATTATAGCACTAACAGAGACTAAGATCACAAAGGTGCTAGCAGATGTGATCTTCCCTGAGGGATATTCAATAATGAGAGATGGGGGGAAAACACTTGAAACAGAGGAGTAATGTAGTGTTTTTTTTTAGATAAATTGAATAACTGAAGAATTGAAGGACTAATGAAAGAGCCAAGTTGGTGATATTAGTGATATATAACCCTCCACTCAACAGCAGGAGTGATATACAACCCTCCACTCAACAGCAGGAGTGATATACAACCCTCCACTCAACAGCAGGAGTGATATACAACCTTCCACTCAACAGAAGGAGTGATATAAAAC
The DNA here is from genome assembly GCF_038502225.1 of Cherax quadricarinatus. Lineage (NCBI taxonomy): Eukaryota > Metazoa > Arthropoda > Malacostraca > Decapoda > Parastacidae > Cherax > Cherax quadricarinatus. The sequence continues at coordinate 83,735 of NW_027195051.1, forward strand.
CCTCCACTCAACAGCAGGAGTGATATACAACCCTCCACTCAACAGCAGAAGTGATATACAACCCTCTACTCAACAGAACGAGTGATATACAACCCTCCACTCAACAGCAGGAGTGATATACAACCCTCCACTCAACAGCAGGAGTGATATACAACCTTCCACTCAACAGGAGTGATATACAACCCTCCACTCAACAGCAGGAGTGATATACAACTCTCCACCCAACAGCAGGAGTGATATACAACACTCCACTCAACAGAAGAAGTGATATACAACCCTTCACTCAACATAAGAAGTGATATACAATCCTTCACTCAACAGCAGGAGTGATATACAACCCTCCACTCAACAGAAGGAGTGATATACTCACTATAATTGACCAGGAAGTCTGTGAAGAACTGAATAAGAGATTAATTGAAACATTCTGAGTGAAATGAAAAACAGTGTCAGAGAGAGAGCACCAGCTAGTGCTGGACACAATACACACACCATGAGGAGAGGTGAGGAACATACAGAGTTAGAGACCTGGAAGATAATGTAAACAGAAAGGATGTCTTACTGAGCACTGACAGAGAGAGAGAGAGAGCGAGAGAGAGAGAGAGAGAGAGAGAGAGAGAGAGAGAGAGAGAGAGAGAGAGAGAGAGAGCAGGTAACAAGAGATTGGTACAAGAGCTAGAGGAGCAGGCAGGATTCACTGCAGTGGATCAAGCGATACTTCACAAGAAAGGAAACAATGTTTAAAAGTGCAAGGCAGGTACAGTGCCTCGACTCCTGCAACATACACCAGGCAGGTACAGTACCTCGACTCCTGCAACATACACCAGGCAGGTACAGTGCCTCGACTCCTGCAACATACACCAGGCAGGTACAGTACCTCGACTCCTGCAACATACACCAGGCAGGTACAGTACCTGCAACATACACCAGGCAGGTACAGTACCTCGACCCCTGCAACATACACCAGGCAGGTACAGTACCTCGACCCCTGCAACATACACCAGGCAGGTACAGTGCCTCGACCCCTGCAACATACACCAGGCAGGTACAGTACCTCGACCCCTGCAACATACACCAGGCAGGTACAGTACCTCGACCCCTGCAACATACACCAGGCAGGTACAGTACCTCGACTCCTGCAACATACACCAGGCAGGTACAGTACCTCGACCCCTGCAACATACACCAGGCAGGTACAGTACCTCGACTCCTGCAACATACACCAGGCAGGTACAGTACCTCGACCCCTGCAACATACACCAGGCAGGTACAGTACCTCGACCCCTGCAACATACACCAGGCAGGTACAGTGCCTCGACTCCTGCAACATACACCAGGCAGGTACAGTGCCTCGACTCCTGCAACATACACCAGGCAGGTACAGTACCTCGACCCCTGCAACATACACCAGGCAGGTACAGTACCTCGACTCCTGCAACATACACCAGGCAGGTACAGTACCTCGACCCCTGCAACATACACCAGGCAGGTACAGTGCCTCGACCCCTGCAACATACACCAGGCAGGTACAGTACCTCGACCCCTGCAACATACACCAGGCAGGTACAGTACGTCGACCCCTGCAACATACACCAGGCAGGTACAGTACCTCGACCCCTGCAACATACACCAGGCAGGTACAGTACCTCGACTCCTGCAACATACACCAGGCAGGTACAGTACCTCGACCCCTGCAACATACACCAGGCAGGTACAGTGCCTCGACCCCTGCAACATACACCAGGCAGGTACAGTACCTCGACCCCTGCAACATACACCAGGCAGGTACAGTACCTCGACCCCTGCAACATACACCAGGCAGGTACAGTACCTCGACCCCTGCAACATACACCAGGCAGGTACAGTACCTCGACCCCTGCAACATACACCAGGCAGGTACAGTACCTGCAACATACACCAGGCAGGTACAGTACCTGCAACATACACCAGGCAGGTACAGTACCTGCAACATACACCAGGCAGGTACAGTACCTCGACCCCTGCAACATACACCAGGCAGGTACAGTACCTCGACTCCTGCAACATACACCAGGCAGGTACAGTACCTCGACCCCTGCAACATACACCAGGCAGGTACAGTACCTCGACTCCTGCAACATACACCAGGCAGGTACAGTACCTCGACTCCTGCAACATACACCAGGCAGGTACAGTACCTCGACCCCTGCAACATACACCAGGCAGGTACAGTACCTCGACCCCTGCAACATACACCAGGCAGGTACAGTACCTGCAACATACACCAGGCAGGTACAGTACCTGCAACATACACCAGGCAGGTACAGTACCTGCAACATACACCAGGCAGGTAAAGTACCTCGACCCCTGCAACATACACCAGGCAGGTACAGTACCTCGACTCCTGCAACATACACCAGGCAGGTACAGTACCTCGACTCCTGCAACATACACCAGGCAGGTACAGTACCTCGACCCCTGCAACATACACCAGGCAGGTACAGTACCTCGACCCCTGCAACATACACCAGGCAGGTACAGTACCTCGACTCCTGCAACATACACCAGGCAGGTACAGTACCTCGACCCCTGCAACATACACCAGGCAGGTACAGTACCTCGACTCCTGCAACATACACCAGGCAGGTACAGTACCTCGACTCCTGCAACATACACCAGGCAGGTACAGTACCTCGACCCCTGCAACATACACCAGGCAGGTACAGTACCTCGACTCCTGCAACATACACCAGGCAGGTACAGTACCTCGACCCCTGCAACATACACCAGGCAGGTACAGTACCTCGACTCCTGCAACATACACCAGGCAGGTACAGTACCTCGACCCCTGCAACATACACCAGGCAGGTACAGTACCTCGACCCCTGCAACATACACCAGGCAGGTACAGTACCTCGACTCCTGCAACATACACCAGGCAGGTACAGTACCTCGACCCCTGCAACATACACCAGGCAGGTACAGTACCTCGACTCCTGCAACATACACCAGGCAGGTACAGTACCTCGACTCCTGCAACATACACCAGGCAGGTACAGTACCTCGACTCCTGCAACATACACCAGGCAGGTACAGTACCTGCAACATACACCAGGCAGGTACAGTACCTCGACTCCTGCAACTGCAACATACACCAGGTAGGTACAGTACATGCAACATACACCAGGCAGGTACAGTACCTGCAACATACACCAGGCAGGTACAGTACATGCAACATACACCAGGCAGGTACAGTACATGCAACATACACCAGGCAGGTACAGTACCTGCAACATACACCAGGCAGGTACAGTACCTGCAACATACACCAGGCAGGTACAGTACCTCGACTCCTGCAACTGCAACATACACCAGGCAGGTACAGTACATGCAACATACACCAGGCAGGTACAGTACATGCAACATACACCAGGCAGGTACAGTACATGCAACATACACCAGGCAGGTACAGTACCTCGACTCCTGCAACATACACCAGGCAGGTACAGTACTTCGACTCCTGCAACATACACCAGGCAGGTACAGTACCTGCAACATACACCAGGCAGGTACAGTACCTCGACTCCTGCAACATACACCAGGCAGGTACAGTACCTCGAATCCTGCAACATACACCAGGCAGGTACAGTACCTCGACCCCTGCAACATACACCAGGCAGGTACAGTACCTCGACCCCTGCAACATTCACCAGGAAGGTACAGTACCTGCAACATACACCAGGCAGGTGCAGTACCTCGACCCCTGCAACATACACCAGGCAGGTACAGTACCTCGACCCCTCCAACATTCACCAGGCAGGTACAGTACCTGCAACATACACCAGGCAGGTACAGTACCTGCAACATACACCAGGCAGGTACAGTACCTGCAACATACACCAGGCAGGTACAGTACCTGCAACATACACCAGGCAGGTACAGTACTTGTAACACACCAGGCAGGTACAGTACCTGCAACATACACCAGGCAGGTACAGCACCTGCAACATACACCAGGCAGGTACATTTCCTGCAACATACACCAGGCAGGTACAGCACCTGCAACATACACCAGACAGGTACAGTACCTGCAACATACACCAGGCAGGTACAGTACCTGCAACATACACCAGGCAGGTACAGCACCTGCAACATACACCAGGCAGGTACAGTACTTGTAACATACACCAGGCAGGTACAGTACCTGCAACATACACCAGGCAGGTACAGTACCTGTAACATACACCAGGCAGGTACAGTACCTGTAACATACACCAGGCAGGTACAGTACCTGCAACATACACCAGGCAGGTACAGTACCTGTAACATACACCAGGCAGGTACAGTACCTGTAACATACACCAGGCAGGTACAGTACCTGCAACATACACCAGGCAAGTACAGTACCTGCAACATACACCAGGCAGGTACAGTGCCTCGACTCCTGCAACATACACCAGGCAGGTACAGTACCTGCAACATACACCAGGCAGGTACAGCACCTGCAACATACACCAGGCAGGTACAGTACTTGTAACATACACCAGGCAGGTACAGTACCTGCAACATACACCAGGCAGGTACAGTACCTGTAACATACACCAGGCAGGTACAGTACCTGTAACATACACCAGGCAGGTACAGTACCTGCAACATACACCAGGCAGGTACAGTACCTGTAACATACACCAGGCAGGTACAGTACCTGTAACATACACCAGGCAGGTACAGTACCTGCAACATACACCAGGCAAGTACAGTACCTGCAACATACACCAGGCAGGTACAGTACCTGCAACATACACCAGGCAGGTACAGTACCTGCAACATACACCAGGCAGGTACAATACCTGCAACATACACCAGGCAGGTACAGTACCTGCAACATGCACCAGGCAGGTACAGTACCTGCAACATACACCAGGCAGGTACAGTACCTGCAACATACACCAGGCAGGTACAGTACCTGCAACATACACCAGGCAGGTACAGTACCTGCAACATACACCAGGCAGGTACAGTACCTGTAACATACACCAGGCAGGTAAAGTACCTGCAACATACACCATGCAGGTACAGTACCTGCAACATACACCAGGCAGGTACAGTACCTGCAACATACACCAGGCAGGTACAGTACCTGCAACATACACCAGGCAGGTACAGTACCTGCAACATACACCAGGCAGGTACAGTACCTGCAACATACACCAGGCAGGTACAGTACCTGCAACATACACCAGGCAGGTACAGTACCTGTAACATACACCAGGCAGGTACAGTACCTGCAACATACACCAGGCAGGTACAGTACCTGTAACATACACCAGGCAGGTACAGTACCTGTAACATACACCAGGCAGGTACAGTACCTGCAACATACACCAGGCAGGTACAGTACCTGCAACATACACCAGGCAGGTACAGTACCTGCAACATACACCAGGCAGGTACAGTACCTGCAACATACACCAGGCAGGTACAGTACCTGCAACATACACCAGGCAGGTACAGTACCTGCAACATACACCAGGCAGGTACAGTACCTGCAACATACACCAGGCAGGTACAGTACCTGCAACATACACCAGGCAGGTACAGTACCTGCAACATACACCAGGCAGGTACAGTACCTGCAACATACACCAGGCAGGTACAGTACCTGCAACATACACCAGGCAGGTACAGTACCTGCAACATACACCAGGCAGGTACAGTACCTGCAACATACACCAGGCAGGTACAGTACCTGTAACATACACCAGGCAGGTACAGTACCTGCAACATTCACCAGGCAGGTACAGTACCTGCAACATACACCAGGCAGGTACAGTACCTGCAACATACACCAGGCAGGTACAGTACCTGCAACATACACCAGGCAGGTACAGTACCTGCAACATACACCAGGCAGGTACAGTACCTGCAACATACACCAGGCAGGTACAGTACCTGCAACATACACCAGGCAGGTACAGTACCTGCAACATACACCAGGCAGGTACAGTACCTGCAACATACACCAGGCAGGTACAGTACCTGCAACATACACCAGGCAGGTACAGTACCTGCAACATACACCAGGCAGGTACAGTACCTGCAACATACACCAGGCAGGTACAGTACCTGCAACATACACCAGGCAGGTACAGTACCTGTAACATACACCAGGCAGGTACAGTACCTGCAACATTCACCAGGCAGGTACAGTACCTGCAACATACACCAGGCAGGTACAGTACCTGCAACATACACCAGGCAGGTACAGTACCTGCAACATACACCAGGCAGGTACAGTACCTGCAACATTCACCAGGCAGGTACAGTACCTGCAACATACACCAGGCAGGTACAGTACCTGCAACATACACCAGGCAGGTACAGTACCTGCAACATACACCAGGCAGGTACAGTACCTGCAACATACACCAGGCAGGTACAGTACCTGCAACATACACCAGGCAGGTACAGTACCTGCAACATACACCAGGCAGGTACAGTACCTGCAACATACACCAGGCAGGTACAGTACCTGCAACATACACCAGGCAGGTACAGTACCTGCAACATACACCAGGCAGGTACAGTACCTGCAACATACACCAGGCAGGTACAGTACCTGCAACATACACCAGGCAGGTACAGTACCTGTAACATACACCAGGCAGGTACAGTACCTGCAACATTCACCAGGCAGGTACAGTACCTGCAACATACACCAGGCAGGTACAGTACCTGCAACATACACCAGGCAGGTACAGTACCTGCAACATACACCAGGCAGGTACAGTACCTGCAACATACACCAGGCAGGTACAGTACCTGCAACATACACCAGGCAGGTACAGTACCTGCAACATACACCAGGCAGGTACAGTACCTGCAACATACACCAGGCAGGTACAGTACCTGCAACATACACCAGGCAGGTACAGTACCTGCAACATACACCAGGCAGGTACAGTACCTGCAACATACACCAGGCAGGTACAGTACCTGTAACATACACCAGGCAGGTACAGTACTTGCAACATACACCAGGCAGGTACAGTACCTGTAACATACACCAGGTTATTATTATTATATTGATAGAGGAGCGCCAAACCTGTAAGAGTCATGCAGACGGGAACGGGAGGTGACGAAGTTTGATCCGGAGAAGTGGAGGTAATATCTCCCCTTCCCTGAGCTAAGAGCTCTTCACAAGCTAGAGCTGAAAGAGCTGAGAGCTAGAGAGCTGAAAGAGCTGAGAGCTAGAGAGCTGAAAGAGCTGAGAGCTAGAGAGCTGAAAGAGCTGAGCTGAGAGCTAGAGAGCTGAGAGCTAGAGAGCTGAGAGATCTGAGAGCTAGAGAGCTGAGAGCAGAGAGCTGAGAGCTAGAGAGCTGAGATCTAGAGAGCTGAGAGCAAGAGAGCTGAGAGAGCTGAGAGTTAGAGAGCTGAGAGATCTGAGAGCTAGAGAGCTGAAAGCAGAGAGCTGAGAACTAGAGAGCTGAGAGCTAGAGAGCTGAGAGCAAGAGAGCTGAGAGAGCTGAGGGAGCTGAGAGCTAGAGAGCTGAGAGCTAGAGAGCTAGAGAGCTGAGGGAGCTGAGAACTAGAGAGCTGAGAGAGCTGAGAGCTAGAGAGCTGAGAGCTAGAGAGCTAGAGAGCTGAGGGAGCTGAGAGCTAGAGAGCTGAGAGAGCTGAGAGCTGAGAGAGCTGAGAGAGCTGACTGTCAGCCTGCACATGCTCTTGCTAAACATCTCTGTTACAATACAGTGCAATACAGTGCAATACAGTGCAATACAGTGCAATACAGTGCAATACAGTGCAATACAGTGCAATACAGTGTAATGCAGTGCAATACAGTACAATACAGTGCAATACAGTGCAATACAGTGCAATACAGTACAATACAGTGCAATACAGTGCAATACAGTACAATACAGTGCAATACAGTGCAATACAGTGCAATACAGTACAATACAGTACAATACAGTGCAATACAGTACAATACAGTGCAATACAGTGCAATACAGTGCAATACAGTACAATACAGTACAATACAGTACAATACAGTGCAATACAGTGCAATACAGTGCAATACAGTATCCTGTTGCAGCTGTATCCTGCAGGATGTAATTACTAAAGGAATTCCACCCTTTGGAAAGGGATAATGGGATCAGAAATGGGGAAAATTAGGGTGAAAATAGAAAGAAATGGGGAAAATAGGGATGAAAATGGGAAGAAATGGGGAAAATAGGGATGAAAATAGGAAGAAATTGGGAAAATAGGGGTGAAAATAGAAATGGGGAAAACAGGAGTGAAAATAGGAAGTAATAGGGAAAATATAGCCAGAAATATAGCCAGAAATTAGGATAAAATAGATAGAAATGGTGAAAATAGGGCTGAAAATAGGCAGAAATGAGAAAATCGGTAGAAATGGCAAAAATAAGGGTGAAAATAGGCAGAAATGGTGAAAATAGGGGAAGATATGGGAGTTGGAGGTGCCTGGCACTGCTCAGAGCCAGGCAACGGACCTGTTGAAATGTGGTGTAGGTGCCAGTCTGGTCCCCACCTTCTCCTGGGCACCTGGCACTCTGCCTCCACCCTCTATACGGCCCTGTAGTGGCACTACTCTCGCTCTCACTCTTAAGTACTCTCAAGAGTACTCAAGAGTGCAGATATTGAAGTGAACAGCAGTTCAAGGCTTGGAGATAGTTCAGAGTGGATCGAAATACATGTTAATGTGTCAGGGAGAATTGTGATTGTGTTGTGAATTGTAGCAGTCAGAGTATTGTGACTGTTGTGAATTGTAGCAGCCAGGATATTGTGATTGTGTTGTGAATTGTAGCAAGAAGAGGACTGTGACTGTGTTGTGAATTGTAGCAGCCAGGATATTGTGATTGTGTTGTGAATTGTAGCAGCCAGGATATTGTGATTGTTGTGAATTGTAGCAGCCAGGATATTGTGATTGTGTTGTGAATTGTAGCAAGAAGAGGACTGTGACTGTGTTGTGAATTGTAGCAGCCAGGATATTGTGACTGTGTTGTGAATTGTAGCAGTCAGAGGACTGTGATTGTGTTGTGAATTGTAGCAGCCAGGATATTGTGATTGTGTTGTGAATTGTAGCAAGAAGAGGACTGTGACTGTGTTGTGAATTGTAGCAGCCAGGGTATTGTGACTGTGTTGTGAATTGTAGCAGTCAGAGGACTGTGATTGTGTTGTGAATTGTAGCAGCCAGGATATTGTGATTGTGTTGTGAATTGTAGCAAGAAGAGGACTGTGACTGTGTTGTGAATTGTAGCAGCCAGGGTATTGTGATTGTGTTGTGAATTGTAGCAGTCAGAGTATTGTGACTGTTGTGAATTGTAGCAGTCAGAGTATTGTGACTGTTGTGAATTGTAGCAGTCAGAGTATTGTGACTGTTGTGAATTGTAGCAGTCAGAGTATTGTGACTGTTGTGAATTGTAGCAGCCAGAGTATTTTGATTGTGTTGTGAATTTTAGCAGTCAGAGTATTGTGATTGTTGTGAATTGTAGCAGCCAGAGTATTTTGATTGTGTTGTGAATTGTAGCAGCCAGAGTATTGTGATTGTTGTGAATTGTAGCAGCCAGGATATTGTGATTGTGTTGTGAATTGTAGCAGCCATGGTATTGTGATTGTGTTGTGAATTGTAGCAGCCAGGGTATTGTGATTGTTGTGAATTGTAGCAGCCAGGATATTGTGATTGTTGTGAATTGTAGCAGCCATGGTATTGTGATTGTGTTGTGAATTGTAGCAGCCAGGGTATTGTGATTGTGTTGTGAATTGTAGCAGCCAGGGTATTGTGATTGTTGTGAATTGTAGCAGCCAGGGTATTGTGATTGTAGTGTGAATTGAAGCAGTCAGAGTATTGTGATTGTTGTGAATTGTAGCAGCCAGGGTATTGTGATTGTAGTGTGAATTGTAGCAGCCAGGATATTGTGATTGTTGTGAATTGTAACAAGATACCTGTGAAGATTTAAGACTTGTTCAAGATACCAGTAAGACTTTTAAGGCCATTTTCCTATTCAGACTTGACCCCAATCTGACCGTTTGACCTCCTGGTCAAGCTGGCTATCAGTGCTAGCTATCTGCATTCAGACAGCCAGTGATGTGATGATAGCCACGCTGACAGTCACAAGTGAACATGGTAGTGTTGGAGCAGTGTTGGCGGGAGTGTTGGAGGAGTGAAGGAGGGTCTGGAGATAGGTTTAAAGTGTTGGCGGAATGAGAATGGCAATGGATGCAGTGTTGGAGCAGTGTTGGAATGAGTGAGGGAGGCAGTGTTGGAGACAGTGTTGGTGGCAGTGTTGGAGATAGTGTTGGAGGTACAAGCAATGTCAGGCACAGCTGGCAAACGCGGTCCAAGAAACAGCAAATGGAAAACAGTCGTGGCCTTGCTCCGACGGCGGTAAGTGAGACAACCATCAACAATATATATATATATATATATATATATATATATATATATATATATATATATATATATATATATATATACATACATACATAGAGGAGAGAGAGAGAGAGAGAGAGAGAGAGAGAGAGATAAGAAACTATTGGCAGAAAGGTGGGCTGGTGCAGGTATGAGTAGTGGGGGAGGGGGGAGGTTGAAGAGGGTTGGAATAGTTTTAAAAATGCAGTATTAGAATGTGGGGCAGAAGTTTGTGGTTATAGGAGGGTGGATGCAGGAGGAAAGAGGAGTGATTGGTGGAATGATGAAGTAAAGGGTGTGATAAAAGAGAAAAAGGTAGCTTATGAGAGGTTTTTACAAAGCAGAAGTGTTATAAGAAGAGCAGAGTATATGGAGAGTAAAAGAAAGGTGAAGAGAGTGGTGAGAGAGTGCAAAAGGAGAGCAGATGAAAGAGTGGGAGAGGCACTGTCAAGAAATTTTAATGAAAATAAGAAAAAATTTTGGAGTGAGTTAAAGAAGTTAAGAAAGCCTAGGGAAAGTATGGATTTGTCAGTTAAAAACAGAGTAGGGGAGTTAGTAGATGGGGAGAGGGAGGTATTAGGTAGATGGTGAGAATATTTTGAGGAACTTTTAAATGTTGAGGAAGAGAGGGAGGCGGTAATTTCATGCACTGGCCAGGGAGGTATACCATCTTTTAGGAGTGAAGAAGAGCAGAATGTAAGTGTGGTGGAGGTACGTGAGGCATTACGTAGAATGAAAGGGGGTAAAGCAGCTGGAACTGATGGGATCATGACAGAAATGTTAAAAGCAGGTGAGAGGGGGGGATATAGTGTTGGAGTGGTTGGTACTTTTGTTTAATAAATGTATGAAAGAGGGGAAGGTACCTAGGGATTGGCGGAGAGCATGTATAGTCCCTTTATATAAAGGGAAAGGGGACAAAAGAGATTGTAAAAATTATAGAGGAATAAGTTTACTGAGTATACCAGGAAAAGTATACGGTAGAGTTATAATTGAAAGAATTAGAGGTAAGACAGAATGTAGAATTGCGGATGAGCAAGGAGGCTTCAGAGTGGGTAGGGGATGTGTAGATCAAGTGTTTACATTGAAGCATATATGTGAACAGTATTTAGATAAAGGTAGGGAAGTTTTTATTGCATTTATGGATTTAGAAAAGAGTGGATAGAGGAGCAATGTGGCAGATGTTGCAAGTATATGGAATAGGTGGTAAGTTACTAAATGCTGTAAAGAGCTTTTATGAGGATAGTGAGGCTCAGGTTAGGGTGTGTAGAAGAGAGGGAGAATACTTCCCGGTAAAAGTAGGTCATAGACAGGGATGTGTAATGTCACCATGGTTGTTTAATATATTTATAGATGGAGTTGTAAAAGAAGTAAATGCTAGGGTGTTCGGGAGAGGGGTAGGATTAAATTATGGGGAATCAAATTCAAAATGGGAAGTGACACAGTTACTTTTTGCTGATGATACTGTGCTTATGGGAGATTCTAAAGAAAAATTGCAAAGGTTAGTGGATGAGTTTGAGAATGTGTGTAAAGGTAGAAAGTTGAAAGTGAACATAGAAAAGAGTAAGGTGATGAGGGTGTCAAATGATTTAGATAAAGAAAAATTGGATATCAAATTGGGGAGGAGGAGTATGGAAGAAGTGAATGTTTTCAGATACTTGGGAGTTGACGTGTCGGCGGATGGATTTATGAAGGATGAGGTTAATCATAGAATTGATGAGGGAAAAAAAGGTGAGTGGTGCGTTGAGGTATATGTGGAGTCAAAAAACGTTATCTATGGAGGCAAAGAAGGGAATGTATGAAAGTATATTAGTACCAACACTCTTATATGGGTGTGAAGCTTGGGTGGTAAATGCAGCAGCGAGGAGACGGTTGGAGGCAGTGGAGATGTCCTGTTTAAGGGCAATGTGTGGTGTAAATATTATGCAGAAAATTCGGAGTGTGGAAATTAGGAGAAGGTGTGGAGTTAATAAAAGTATTAGTCAGGGGGCAGAAGAGGGGTTGTTGAGGTGGTTTGGTCATTTAGAGAGAATGGATCAAAGTATAATGACATGGAGAGCATTTAAATCTGTAGAAGGAAGGCGGGGTAGGGGTCGTCCTCGAAAAGGTTGGAAAGAAGGGGTAAGGGAGGTTTTGTGGGCGAGGGGCTTGGACTTCCAGCAGGCGTGCATGAGCGTGTTAGATAGGAGTGAATGGAGACGAATGATACTTGGGACCTGACGAGCTGTTGGAGTGTGAGCAGGGTAATATTTAGTGAAGGGATTCAGGGAAACCGGTTATTTTCATATTCTCGGACTTGAGTCCTGGAAATGGGAAGTACAATGCCTGCACTTTAAAGGAGGGGTTTGGGATATTGGCAGTTTGGAGGGATATGTTGTGTATCTTTATACGTATATGCTTCTAAACTGTTGTATTCTGAGCACCTCTGCAAAAGCAGTGATAATGTGTGAGTGTGGTGAAAGTGTTGAATGATGATGAAAGTATTTTTCTTTTTGGGGATTTTCTTTCTTTTTTGGATCACCCTGCCTCGGTGGGTCACCCTGCCTCGGTGGGTCACCCTGCCTCGGTGGGTCACCCCTGCCTCAGTGGGTCACCCTGCCTCCGGTGTCACCCCACCTCGCAGTGGAGTCACCCCTGCCTCGTGGAGTCACCCTGCCTCAGTCAGTCCCACACCCTGCCTCCCGGTGGAGTCACCCCTGCCTCAGTGGGTCACCCTGCCTCGGTGAGGGTCACCCTGCCTCAGTGGGTCCCCACCCCCTGCCTCGTGGGTCCCACCTGCTCGGTGGAGTCACCCTGCCTCAGTGGGTCACCCTGCCTCGTGGGTCACCCTGCCTCGGTGGGTCACCCTGCCTCAGTGGGTCACCCTGCCTCGTGGGTCACCCTGCCTCAGTGGGAGTCACCCAGCCCTCCAAATGGATCACCTGTAGATGAGGACAGTGACTTATTAAATATATATATATATATATATATATATATATATATATATATATATATATATATATATATATATATATATATATATATATAGTGTAGTGTGTTATCCTAGTGTCATCCCACCTTGAAGCGCTAAATCCGCAAGGGTAACACAGCACCGGAGATAAATACTTTAGTTCACAGAATAACTCTGAAAATCTACGGGTCAGACAACCCTTGTTTTATTTACTCTGTATATGTTTATCTATCTATCTGTCTGTATGACTGTCTGTCTGTCTATCTGTCTATCTGTCTGTCTGGCTTTCTGTCTGTGTCTGTTTGTCTGTCTTTCTGTCTATATGTCTGTCTAACTCTCTGTATGAATGCCTATCTGTCTGCCTGTATGAATGTGTCTGTCTGTCTGTCTGTCTGTCTGTCTCTCATTACTATTCACGTCTAGTGATGTGCTATAATGTCTAGTAATATAAGGAGGGGAGGTGATGGAGGGTGATGGAGGGTGATGGAGGGTGATGGAGGGTGATGGAGGGTGATGGAGGGTGATGGAGGGTGATGGAGGGTGATGGAGGGTGAGGGAGGGTGATGGAGGGTGATGGAGGGTGAGGGAGGGTGATGGAGGGTGATGGAGGGTGATGGAGGGTGATGGAGGGTGATGGAGGGTGATGGAGGGTGATGGAGGGTGATGGAGGTGATGGAGGTGATGGAGTGTGATGGAGGGTGAGGGAGGGTGAGGGAGGGTGATGGGGGTGAGGGAGGGTGATGAAAAGTGAAGGAGGGTGATGGAGGGTGATGGAGGGTGATGGAGGGTGATGGAGGGTGAGGGAGGGTGAGGGAGGGTGATGGAGGGTGATGGAGGGTGATGGAGGGTGAGGGAGGGTGATGGAGGGTGAGGGAGGGTGATGGAGGGTGATGGAGGGTGATGGAGGGTTATGGAGGGTGATGGAGGGTGATGGAGGGTGATGGAGGGTGATGGAGGGTGATGGAGGGTGATGGAGGGTGATGGAGGGTGAGGGAGGGTGAGGGAAGGTGATGGAGGGTGAGGGAGGGTGATGGAGGGTGATGGAGGGTGATGGAGGGTTATGGAGGGTGATGGAGGGGTGATGGAGGGTGATGGAGGGTGATGGAGGGTGATGGAGGGTGATGGAGGGTGATGGAGGGTGAGGGAGTGTGATGGGGGTGAGGGAGGGTGATGAAAAGTGAAGGAGGGTGATGGAGGGTGATGGAGGGTGATGGAGGGTGATGGAGGGTGATGGAGGGTGAGGGAGGGTGAGGGAGGGTGATGGAGGGTGATGGAGGGGTGATGGAGGGTGAGGGAGGGTGATGGAGGGTGAGGGGAGGGGTGATGGAGGGGTGATGGAGGGTGATGGAGGGTCATGGAGGGAGATGGAGGGAGATGGAGGGTGATGGAGGGTGATGGCGGGTGATGCAGGGTGATAGAGGGTGAGGGAGGGTGATGGAGGGTGATGGAGGGTGATGGAGGGTGATGTAGGGTGATGGGGGGGTTTTGGAGGTGATGGAGGGTGATGGAGGGTGAGGAGGTGAGGGAGGGGGTGAGTGGGAGGGTGGGGGATGAAGGGCCGTGGAGGGCATAGGGCATGAGGGTTGGGTGGAGGGTGATGGAGGGTGATGGAGGGTGATGGAGGGTCATGGAAGGGTCATCAAGGGTGATGGAGGGTGAAGGAGGGTGGAGGGGGGTGGATGGAGGTGAGGGAGGTGATGGAGGGTTGATGGAGGGTGATGGAGGGGTATGAGGCACTGAGGAGGAGGGGTGGGATGGAGGGGATGAGGCATGGAGGGGGTGATGGAGGTGGATGGAGGTGAGGAGTGGGGTGATGGAGGGTGGAGGGAAGGGTGATGGAGGGATGCTGGAGGGTGATGGAGGGGGTGAGGGAACGAGGAAGGTGGATGGGAAGGCATGAGGTGGACGGAGGTGATAGGAGGGTGAGGCAGGGTGGGGGATGGAGGGTGAGGAGGCAGAGGAGGGTGGATGGAGGTGGTGGAGGGTGGCGGGAAGGTGGATGGAGGGTGGAGGGTGGAGGGTGAGGGAGGGGGTCATGGAGGGTGATGGAGGGTTATGGAGGGTGAGGAGGGTGAGGAGGGGTGATGGAGGGAGGTGAAGGAGGGTGAGGAGGGTGGAGTGGATGGAGGTGATGGAGTGAGGAGGGTGAGAGGTGAGGGAGGGTGGATGGAGGTGATGGAGGTGATGGAGGGTGATAGGAGGGGTGAGGGAGGAGTGGAGGGTGAGGAGGTGGAGAGGAGGGGTGATGGAGGGTGATGAGAGGTGATGGAGGTGATGGAGGGTGATGGAGGTGATGGAGGGTGATGGAGGAGGATGGAGGGTGAGGATGGAGGAGGGTGATGGGGTGATGGAGGGTGAAGGGTGATGGAGGGTGATGGGAGGTTATGGAGGGTGATGGAGGGTGATGGAGGGTGATGGAGGGTGATGGGGAGGGTTTGGAGGGTGATAGGAGGGTGATGGGAGGGTGATGGAGGTTGATGGGAGGGTGATGAGGGTGATGAGGTGGAGGGTGATGGAAGGTGATGGGAGGTGATGGAGGGTGATGGAGGGTTGATGGAGGTGATGGAGGGGATGGAAGGGGTGATGGAGGGTGATGGAGGGTGATGGAGGGTGATGGAGGGTTTTGGAGGGTGAGGGTGGAGATGGAGGTTTGGAGGGTGATGGAGGGTGATGGAGGTTTTGGGAGGGTGATGGAGGGTGATGGAGGTGATGGAGGGTGAGGAGGGTGAGGAGGGTGATGGAGGGTGATGGAGGGATTGGATGGAGGTGATGGAGGTGATGGAGGGTTATTTGGAGGGTGATGGAGGGTGATGGAGGTTTGGAGGGTGGAAGGGTGATGGAAGGGTGATGGAAGGGTATGGAAGGGTGATGGAGGGTGAATGGAGGGTGATGGAGGGTGATGGAGGAGGGGTGATGGAGGTTTTGGAGGGTGATGGAGGGTGATGGGAGGGGTGTGGGAGAGTGATGGGGGGTGTGGGAGAGTGATGGAGGGTGTGGGAGAGTGATGGAGGGTGTGGGAGAGTGATGGAGGGTGAGGGAGGGTGAGGGAAGGTGATGGAGGGTGATGGAGGGTGATGGAGGGTGATAGAGGGTGAGGGAGGGTGATGGAGGGTGAGGGAGGGTGAGAGAGGGTGATGGAGGGTGATGGAGGGTGATGAAGGGTGATGGAGGGTGATGGAGGGTGAGGGAGGGTGATGGAGGGTGATGGAGGGTTATGGAGGGTGAGGGAGGGTGAGGGAGGGTGATGGAGGGTGAGGGAGGGTGATGGAGGGTGATGGAGGGTGATGGAGGGTTATGGAGGGTGATGGAGGGTGATGGAGGGTGATGGAGGGTGATGGCGGGTGATGAAGGGTGATAGAGGGTGAGGGAGGGTGATGGAGGGTGATGGAGGGTGATGGAGGGTGATGGAGGGTTTTGGAGGGTGATGGAGGGTGATGGAGGGTGATGGAGGTTGAGGGAGGGTGAGGGAGGGTGATGGAGGGTGATGAAGGGTGATGGAGGGTGATGGAGGGTGATGGAGGGTTATGGAGGGTGATGGAGTGTGATGGAGGGTTTTGGAGGGTGATGGAGGGTGATGGAGGGTTTTGGAGGGTGATGGAGGGTGATGGAGGGTGATGGAGGGTGAGGGAGGGTGAGGGAGGGTGATGGAGGGTGATGAAGGGTGATGGAGGGTGATGGAGGGTGATGGAGGGTTATGGAGGGTGATGGAGGGTGATGGAGGGTTTTGGAGGGTGATGGAGAGTGATGGAGGGTGATGGAAGGTGATGAAGGGTGATGGAGGGTAATGGAGGGTGATGGAGGGTGATGGAGGGTGATGGAGGGTTTTGGAGGGTGATGGAGGGTGATGGAGGGTGAGGGAGGGTGAGGGAGGGTGATAGAGGGTGAGGGAGAGTGATGGAGGGTGAGGGAGGGTGATGGAGGGTGATGGAGGGTGATGGAGGGTGAGGGAGGGTGAGGGAGGGTGATGGAGGTGAGGAGGGTGAGGGAGGGTGAGGGGAGGGTGATGGAGGGTGAGGAGGGTGATGGAGGTGATGGAGGGTGAGGGAGGTGAGGGAGGGTGAGGGTGGGTGAAGGAAGGTGAAGGAGGGTGAGGGAGGGTGAGGAGGGTGAGGGAGGGTGATGGAGGGTGATGGAAGGTGAGGGAGGGTGAGGGAGGGTGAGGGAGGGTAAGGGAGGAGTGAGGGAGGGGGTGATGGAGGTGACGGAGGGTGAGGGAGGGTGATGGAGGATGATGGAGGTTGAGGGAGGGTGATGGAGGGTGAGGGAGGGCGATGGAGGGTGAGGGAGGGTGATGGAGGGTGTGGGAGGGTGATGGAGGGTGAGGGAGGGTGAGGGAGGGTGATGGAGGGTGAGGGAGGGTGATGGAGGGTGATGGGGGGTGAGGGAGGGTGATGGAGAGTGATGGAGGGTGAGGGAGGGTGAGGAGGGTGATGGAGGGTGAGGAGGGTGAGGAGGGTGATGGAGGGTGATGGAAAGTGATTGAGGGTGATGGAGGGTGAGGGAGGGTGATGGAGGGTGAGGGAGTGTGAGGGAGGGTGATGGAGGGTGATGGAAAGTGATTGAGGGTGATGGAGGGTGAGGGAGGGTGATGGATGGTGAAGGAGAGTGAGGGAGGGTGATGGAAGGTGAGGGAGAGTGATGGAGGGTGATGGGGGGTGAGGGAGGGTTATGGAGGGTGAGGGAGGGAGGGAGGGTGAGGGAGGGTGAGGGAGGGTGATGGAGGGTGATGGAAAGTGATTGAGGGTGATGAAGGGTGAGGGAGGGTGATGGAGGGTGAGGGAGGGTGAGGGAGGGTTATGGAGGGTGATGGAAAGTGATTGAGGGTGATGGAGGGTGAGGGAGGGAGAGGGAGGGTGATGGAAGGTGAGGGAGAGTGGATGGAGGGTGAGGGGAGGGTGAGGGAGGGTGAGGGAGGGTGATGGGTGAGGGAGGGTGATGGAGGGTGATGGCGGGTGATGGAGGGTGATGGAGGGTGATGGAGGGTGAGGGAGGGTGAGGGAGGGTGAGGGAGGAGGGAGGGTGAGGAGGGGTGAGGGAGGGTGATGGAGGGTGAGAGGGTGTGGGAGGGTGATGGAGGGTGAGGGATGGTGATGGAGGGTGATGGAGGGCGAGGGAGGGTGATGGAGGGTGAGGGAGGGTGAGGGAGGGTGATGGAAGGTGAGGGAGAGTGATGGAGGGTGAGGGAGGGGTAGGGAGGGTGATGGGTGAGGGAGGGTGATGGAGGGTGAGGGAGGGTGATGGGGGTGAGTGAGGGTGATGAAAAGTGAAGGAGGGTGATGGAGGGTGATGGAGGGTGATGGAGAGTGATGGAGGGTGAGGGAGGTTGAGGAGGGTGACGGAGGGTGAGGGAGATGGAGAGGGAGGTTGGAGGACTGAGGGAGGGATGAGGGAGGTTGAAGGAGGGTTGGGAGGAGGGTGGGATTGGAGTGAGGAGGCTGAGGGAGAGAGGGAGGTGAGGGAGGTTGAGGGAGAGAGGGAGAGTGAGGGAGGTTGAGGGAGAGTTGAGGAGGAGTGAGGGAGGTTGAGGGGAGGGAGTGAGGGAGGTTGAGGGAGAGTGGGAGGGAGGAGGGAGAGTAGAGGCTTGAAGGAGATTGAGGGAGGTTGAGGGAGAGTGAGGGAGGTTGAGGGAGAGCGAGGGGAGGTTGAGGTGAGTGAGAGGAGGTTGGGAGAGTGGAGGGAGGTTAAGGGAGAGGAAGGAGGTTGAGGAGAGTGAGGAGGTTGGGAGGAGTGAGGGGAGGTTGAGGGAGAGTGAGGGAGGTTGAGAGAGTGAGAGAGTGAGGAGAGTGAGGGAGGTTGAGGGAGAGCGAGGGAGGTTGGGAGGGAGTGAGGGAGGTTGAGGGAGAGTGAGGGAGGGTTGAGGGAGAGTGGGGAGGATTGAGGGAGAGTGGGGAGGATTGAGAGTGAGGAGGAGGGAGGAGGTTGAGGAGAGGAGGGAGGGGAGGTTGAGGGAGTGAGGGAGAGTGAGGGAGAGTGAGGGAGGTTGAGGGAGAGTGAGGGAGAGTGAGGGAGGTTGAAGGAGAGTGAGGGAGAGTGAGGGAGGTTGAGGGAGAGTGAGGGAGGTTGAGGGAGAGTGAGGGAGGTTGAAGGAGAGTGAGGGAGGTTGAGGGAGAGTGAGGGAGGTTGAGGGAGGAGAGGAGGTGAGGGAGAGGAGGGAGGTTGAGGGAGAGTGAGGAGAGTGAGGGAGGTTGAAGGAGTGAGGGAGGTTGAGGGGAGAGTGAGGGGAGGTTGGGAGAGGAGGGAGAGGAGGGAGGTTGGAGAGTGAGGGGAGGTTGGAGGGAGAGAGTGAGGGGAGAGGGGAGGTTGGAAGGGAGTGAGGGAGGTTAGGGAGAGTGAGGGAGAGTGAGGAGGTTGAGGGAGAGTGGAGGAGGTTGAGGAGAGAGAGGAGGTTGAGGGAGGTTGAGGAGAGGTTGAGGGAGGTTGGGGGAGGGGAGTGAGGAGGAAGGAGAGTGAGGAGGTTGGGAGAGTGAGGGAGAGTGAGGGAGGTTGGAAGGGAGTGGAGGGAGGTTGAGGGGAGGAGAGGGAGAGTGAGGGAGGTTGAAGGAGAGTGAGGGAGGTTGAGGGAGAGTGAGGGAGAGTGAGGGAGGTTGAAGGAGAGTGAGGGAGGTTGAGGGAGAGTGAGGAGGTTGTTGGAGAGGTGAGGGAGGTTGAGGGAGAGGTGAGGAGAGTGAGGGAGGTTGAAGGAGAGTGAGGGGAGGTTGAGGAGAGTGAGGGAGAGTGGAGGGAGGTTGAGGGGAGAGGAGGGAGGTTGAGGGAGGAGTGAGGGGAGAGTGAGGGAGGTTGGGAGGGGAGTGAGGGAGGTTGAGGAGATTGAGGGAGAGGGGAGGGAGGTTGAGGGAGAGGAGGGGAGGTTGAGGGAGAGTGAGGAGGTTGAGGGAGAGTGGGGAGGGAGGAGGGAGGTGGAGGTTGAGGGGAGAGTGAGGAGGTTGGAGGAGAGGGAGAGAGTGGGGTTGGGGAGGTTGGGAGGGGAGTGAGGGAGGTTGAGGGAGAGTGAGGGAGGTTGAGGGAGAGTGAGGGAGAGTGAGGGAGGTTGAGGGAGAGTGAGGGAGGTTGAGGGAGAGTGAGGGAGGTTGAGGGAGAGTGAGGGAGAGTGAGGGAGGTTGAGGGAGAGTGAGGGAGGTTGAGGGAGAGTGAGGGAGCGACAGTTCACTTCTGTTGATCGATCAAGACACGAACACCTGTCTTCCCTCCATCCCTCCTTCCCTTCTTCCTTCCCTCTCTCCTTCCCTCCCTCCATCCTTCCCTCCCTCCATCCTTACCTCGCTCCTTCCCTTCTTCCTTCCCTCCCTCCTTCCCTCCCTCCATCCTTCCCTCCCTCCATCCTTCCCTCCCTCCATCCTTCCTTCCCTCCTTCCCTTCTTCCTTCCCTCCCTCCTTCCCTCCCTCCATCCTTCCCTCCCTCCATCTTTCCCTCGCTCCTTCCCTCCCTTCGTCCCTTCTTCCTTCTCTCCTTCCCTTCTTCCTTCCCTCCTTCCTTCCCTCTCTCCATCCTTCCCTCCCTCCCTCCTTCCTTCCCTTCCTTCCTTCCCCTCCTCTTTCCCCTCCCTCCTCCCTCCTCCCTCCCTCCCTCCTTCCTTCCCTCTCTCCATCCTTCCCTCCCTCCTTCCCTCCTTCCCTCCCTCCATCTCTCCCTAACTCCATTCTTCCCTCCCTCCTTTCCTCCCTCCTTCCCTCCATCCTCCCATCCTACCCTTCATACCCTCCCCTCCTTCCCTCCATCCTACTCTCCCTCCTACCCTCCCTCCTTCCCTCCATCCTACCCTCCATCCTACCCTCCCTCCTTCCCTCCATCCTACCCTCCATCCTTCCCTCCATCCTTCCTTCCATCCTACCCTCCATTCTTCAATTCCTCCTTCCCTCCATCCTTTCCTCCTTTCTTCCCTCATTCCTTCCCTCCGTGTTTCCCTCCCTCTCTCCCTCCCTCCATCCTACCCTCCATCCTACCCTCCATCCTACTCTCCATCCTTCCCTTCCTTCTTCCCTTCAACCTACCCTCCATCCTACCCTCCCTCCTTCCCTCCATCCTACCCTCCCTCCTTCCCTCCCTCCTTCCCTCCATCCTACCCTCCATCTTACCCTCCCTCCTTCCCTCCATCCTACCCTCCATCCTACCCTCCATGCTTCCATCCATCCTACCCTCCATGCTTCCCTCCATCCTACCCTTCCTCCTTCACTCCATCCTACCCTCCATCCTAAACTCCCTCCTTCCCTCCATCCTACCCTCCATTCTACCCCCTCCTTCCCTCCATCCTACCCTCCATTCTACCCTTTCTCCTAACCTCCATCCTTCCCTCCATCCTACCCTCCATCCTACCCTCCCTCCTTCCCTCCATCTTACCCTCCATCCTACCCTCCATCCTACCCTCCCTGCTTCCCTCCATCCTACCCTCCATCCTACCCTCCATCCTAACCTCCATCCTACCCTCTCTCCTTCCCTCCCTCCTTCCCTCTCTCCTTCCCTCCCTCCTTCCCTCAATCCTTACCTCCCTCATACCCTCCATCCTTCCCTCCCTTCCCTCCCTCCTTCCTTATTTCCATCTTTCCCTCCTCCCTCCTCCTTCCCTCCCTCCTTCCCTCCCTCCTCCCTCTCCCCCTCCTCCCTCCTTCCCTCCTCCTCCCCTTCCTCCTCCTCCCTTCTCCCCTCCTCCTCCCTCCTTCCTCTCCTCCCTTCCTCCCTCTCTCCTTCCCCTCCTCCTTCCCTCCCTCCCTTCCTTCCTCCTTCCTCCCTCCCTCCTACCTTCCATCCTTCCCTCTAACCTTCCCTCCTTCCTTCCCTCCATCCTTCCCTCCCTTCTACCCTTTATCCTTCCCTCCCTTCTTCCCTCCCTTTTTCCCTCTCTCCTTCCCTCCATCCTTCCCTCCTTCCTTCCCTCCATCCTTCCCTCCAACCTCACCTACATCCTTCCCTCCCTCCTTCCCTCCCTCCTTCCCTCCCTTCTATTGTTTATCCTTCCCTCCCTCCTTCCCTCCATCCTTTCCTCCCTCTTTCCCTCCATCCTACCCTCCCTTTTACCCTCTCTCCTGCCCTCCCTCCCTCCCTACCCTCCCTCCAACCCTCTCCCTCCCTCCTCCCTCCCTCTCTCCATCCTTCCCCCTCCCTCCCTCCCTACCCTCCCTCCACCCTCCCTCCTTCCTCCCTCCCCACCTACCCCTCCCTCCTACCCTCCCTCCTTCCCTCCACCCTTCCCTCCCTCCTACCCTCCCTCCTACCCTCCTTCCTACCCACCCTCCTACCCTCCATCCTTCCCTCCCTCCTACTCTTTTTTACCCTCCATCCTCCCTCCCTCCTACTCCCTCCCTCCCACCCTCCCTTTTACCCTCCATCCTTCCCCTCCTCCCTACCTTCCCTCTTACCCTCCCTCTTACTATATCCCTCCAACCCTCCCTCCCTACCCTCCCTCCCTCCTACCCTCCCTCCTACCCTCCCTCCTACCCCCTCCTTTTACCCTCCATCCTACCCTCCGTCCCTACCCTCCGTCCCTACCCTTCCTTTTACCCTCCATCCTTCCCTCCCTCATACCTTCCCCTCCTACCCTCCCTCTTACTACCCTCCTCCAACCCTCCCTCCTACCCTCCCTTCTACCCTCCTCCTTCCCTCCCTTTTGCCCTCCATCCTTTCCTCCTACCCTCCCTCCTACCCTCTTTCCTAGCCTCCCTCCTTCCCTTCCTCCTACCCTCCCTCCTTCCCTCCCTTCTTCCCTCCCTTTTTCCCTCCCTCCTTCCCTCCATCCTTCCCTCCTTCCCTCCCTCCTCCTCCTATTCCCTCCTCCACCCTCCATCCTTCCCTCCTTTCTACCCTCCCTCCTTCCCTCCCTCCTACACTCCCTCCTACCCTCCCTTCTTCCCTCCGTCCTTCCCTCCCTCCTACTCTCCATCCTTCCCTCTCTCCCTCCGTCCCTTCCCTCTCTCCTTTCCTCCCTCCTACTCTCCTCCTCCACCCTCCCCTCCTACCCTCCCTCCTTTCCTCCTCCTACCTCCCTCCCTTCTACTCTTCGTCCTTCCCTCCCCACCCCTACCCTCCCTTCTACCCTCCTCCTTCACTCCCTCCTACCCTCCCTCCTACTCTTCCTCCTTCCCTCCCCTACCCTCCCTCGTACCTCCCTCCTTCCCTCCCTCCTAACCCCTCCTCCCTCCTCTCTTCTTCCTTCTTCTCCCTCCCTACCCTCCCTCCTACTCTCCCTCCTACCCTCCCTCCTACCCTCCTTTCCTACCTCCCTCCCTCCTACACTCCATTCTTCCCTCCCTCCTTCCCTCCCTCCTACTCTCCATCCTTCCCTCTCTCCTTCCCTCCTTCCCACTCTCCCTCCTACCCTCCCTCCTTCCCTCCCTTCTACCCTCCCTGCTACTCTTCCTCCTTTCCGCCCCCGTTCCCTACCTCCTTCCCTCCCTCCTACCCTCCCTTCTACTCTTCCTC
>NW_027195051.1:112500-175000 GCF_038502225.1 Cherax quadricarinatus
AGCACATCTAACTGCATCTTTCAGCACTGCCTAGTACAGTGTAAATGGCCCTCTCCATGGAAAGAGGCAAATGTAGTCCCTGTTCACAAAAAGAAGAGCAGAGCAGAAATCAGCAACTACAGACCAGTGTCACTCCTGTCAATCACTGGTAAGATCCTTGAGACAATTATCTCAAGACAAATGACAGATTTTTTTGACTACCACTCACTACTTTGTGATCGTCAATATGGCTTCAGGAAAGGTTACTCTGCTGCTGATCTGTTGTTAAACCTCCTCCACTAAGTGGCACCAGTCACTGGATGAATCCAAAGTCAGCTGTGTGGTAGCACTGGACATTGCTGGCGCTTTCGACCGGGTGTGGCACCAGGGCCTCTTAGCAAAACTTCAAGCACTGGGAATTGCAGGCTCTACGCTATGTCTCCTCAGTGATTACCTTCATGGTAGATCTCTAAGTGTAGTCCTCAATGGAACGGAATCAGCAAGGCATCCTATTGGGGCAAGCGTTCCACAAGGAAGCGTGCTGGGTCCACTGTTATGGAATGTCTACTTCAACGACCTTCTTCATCTCATCCCAGAATCACATGCATATGCAGACGACTGTACACTGACATTCACTTATCCAAGAGAAGAAATGCCAGCTTCTCTGCACATCAATCACCAGCCTGAGAGCTATATCAGCTTGGGGAAATAGATGGCAAGTAACATTTGCACCTGAGAAAACGCAAATGATGATCGTCTCTAGGCACCATGATGGTAATGCTGGTGCAGTAGTAATGATGAATGGGACGATGTTGGCACCTGGAGAAGAAGTTGATATCCTTGGGGTGAAATTTGACTCCAAACTAACCATGAAGAACCATGTTGTAAATCTTGCAAACAAGGCAGCCAGGAAAGTTCACAGCACTTCGCAGTATCTCGCATCTGCTTGACAGTAGGGTTGCAAGATCCTGTACGAGGCACAAGTACGCTCACACCTTGAGTATGCTCCACTTTCTTGGTTTGCCTGCCCCCCTCTCATCTGCGACTGCTTGACAGAGTAGAGAACAGAGCAAGACGTCATCTCTCGCCTGGACCCATCCTGGATAGATCTAAGAGAGAGAGAGAGAGAGAGAGAGAGATATAATCACCCCACTAAGAAGGGGGACCTGATTTTTAATCCCGGACACACAATTCACACAATACTCAACACAAAACAGTTATTCCAGGTTCTTACGCCAGCATTGTGTGTCCCTTACGGGTATACCTCTCCCCTCGATTACAAAAATATATATATATATATATATATATATATATATATATATATATATATATATATATATATATATATATATATATATATATATATATATATATATATATATATATATATATAAGATATAGATATAGATATGTGTGTGTGTGTGTGTGTGTATTTGACGTTTCTCATATATAATTTTGTTTACTTTTCAGTTTAAACGTGAAAACGCCAGAGGACCACAGACATAAAATTGGGAGAATAGATTTGTTAAACGGAGACAACGAACCACCGTAAGTAATCGTTATTGTTTGTTCCCTTGTTAACGAGGCGGGTGGTTCGTTAGTGGAGTGAGTGAGAGGGAGTAGTGTGTGTGTGTGTGTTTGTGTGTGTGTGTGTTAGTTACCATTTTGTCCCAGGCACATGTCGATTAGACACTAGGCCTGTTGTATTTGCGAGTGTGTGTGTGTGCTGTGTGTGTGTGTGTGTGTGTGTGTGTGTGTGTGTGTGTGTGTGTGTGTGTGTGTGTGTGTGTGTGTGTGTGTGTGTGTGTGTGTGTGTGTGTTAGTTGCCATTTTGTCCTAGGCACATGTCGATTAGACACTAGGCCTGTTGTATTTGCGTGTGTGTGTGTGTGTGTGTGTGTGTGTGTGTGTGTGTGTGTGTCTGTACTCAACTAATTGTACTCACCTAATTGTGGTTGCAAGGGTCGAGACTCAGCTCCTGGCCCCGCCTCTTCACTGATTGCTATTAGGTCCTCTCCCTCTCTGCTTCCTGCCTCCACTACTTCACTTGCTAGGCTAGTCCACTTCCTGACGACTCTATGACTGAAGAAATACTTCCTCACGTCCCTGTGACTCGTCTGAGTCTTCAGCTTCCAGTTGTGACCCCTTGTTTCTGTGTCCCCTCTATGGTTGTATGTCTGTGTGTGTGTGTGTGTGTGTGTGTGTGTGTGTGTGTGTGTGTGTGTGTGTGTGTGTGTGTGTGTGTGTGTGTGTGTGTGTGTGTGTGTGTGTGTGTGTGTGTTTGTGTGTGTGTGTGTGTGTGTGTGTGTGTGTGTGTGTGTGTGTGTGTGTGTGTGAGGGAGAGAAACAATGATGCTTGACTCGCCACACTGACACACGACAATCACACACACACACACACACACACACACACACACACAATGAAGAGGCGGGGCCAGGAGCTGAGTCTTGACCCCTTCAACCACAATTAGGTGAATACGCAAACACAAACACACACACACGGGCTTCAGTGGGACGGAGAACTGGCAGGGAAGTCAGTAAACGAGGTGATGGAATATGTGCCAAACCTGAGGAGAGGTTTGTACCCAAGGGTAACAAGAATAACGAAAAATCCAGGATGAGCCCATGGTTGACCTAACGGTGCAGGGAGCCCAAAACCAAGTGTGCTAGGGAATGGAAGAAGTACAGAAGGCAAAGAATCCAGGAGAATAAGGAGAGCAGTCGTAGAGCCAGAAATGAATATACACAGGTAGGAACGGAAGGCCCAACGACAATATGAAAATGACATAGCAGCGAAAGCCAAATCTGACCCAGAGCTGTTGTACAGCCACATCAGGAGGAAAACAACAGTCAAGGACCAGGTAATCAGGCTGAGGAAGGAAGGAGGAGAGATCACAAGAAGCGACCGTGAAGTATGTGAGGAACTCAACGTGATTCAAAGAAGTGTTCACAGTGGAGACAGAAGTGACTCCAGAAAGGCAAAGAGGTGGGGTACACCATCAAGTGTTGGACACAGTACATACAACAGAGGAAGAAGTGAAGAGGCTGCTAAGCGAGCTAGATACCTCAAAGGCGATGGGGCTGGATAACATCTCTCCATGGGTCCTGAGAGAGGGAGCAGAGGCACAAGGTGTACCACTAACAACAATCTTCAACACATCTATCGTAACAGGGCGACTACCTGAGGTATGGAAGACAGCATATGTAGTCCCAATTTAAAAAAATAACAGACACGAAACATTAAACTACAGACCAGTGTCACTGACATGTACAGTATGCAAAGTCATGGAGAAGATTATCAGGAGAAGAGTGGTGAAGCACCTAGAAGTGTGGTGGAGCATCTAGAAAGGAATGAGCTTATCATCGACAGCCAGCATGGTTTCAGGGATGGGAAATCCTGTGTCACAAACCTACTGGAGTTCTACGACAGGGTGACGGCAGTAAGACAAGAGAGAGAGAGGGGTGGGTAGGTTGCATTTTCTTGGACTGTAAGAAGGCGTTTGACACAGTTTCACACAAGAGATTAGTGCAAAAGTTGGAGGACCAGGCAGGGATAACAGGGAAGGCAGTACAGTGGCTCAGGGAATACCTGTCAGGAAGACAACAGCGAGTCATGGTACGTGGCGAGGTGTCAGAGTGGGCACCTGTAATGAGCGGGGTTCCACAGGGGTCACTCCTGGGACCGGTGCTGTTTCTGGTATTTGTAAACTATGACGGAAGGAATAGACTCCGAAGTGTCCCTGTTTGCAGATGACGTGAAATTGATGAGAAGAATCCAGTCGGACGAGGACCAGGCAGAACTACAAAGGGATCTGGACAGACTGCAGGCCTGGTCCAGCAACTGGCTCCTGGAGTTCAACCTCACTAAGTGCAAAGTCATGAAGTATGGGAAAGGCAAAGAAGACCGCAGATGGAGTACTGTCTAGGGGGCCAGAGACTACAAACCCCATTCAAGGAAAAAGATCTTGGGGTGAGTATAACACAGAGCACATCTCCTGAAGCGCACATCAACCAAATAACTGCTGTAATAAAGTTGGTAGAATTACCGACAATATGTAAAGTAAAAGGATACAAGTGCAACTAATGTGACATTTATTGTGGCAACGTTTCGCTCTCCAGGAGCTTTATCAAGCTATTACAAACAATACATGGACACAGAGGGTATATAAAGGCTCAGAGTGAGGTGCAATACTAGTGAGGTAACATTTCGATGTTCACTAGTGGTAGTAGTAGTAGTAGTAGTAGTAGTAGTAGTAGTAGTAGTAGTAGTAGTAATAGTAGTAGTAGTAGTAGTGACAAAAGTAATACAATATGATAGAGCAATTAATTCGTACAAGAGTAAAAGGATATAAAAGCTATTACTTGGGTAACATAAAAATAGGTTGGACAAATATAGACTGGAAAGAGGCAGCTTGTTTCAGTGTTCACTCTCTGTAATGTGCTTTGTGTAGTATAACAGGAGACTATGTGATGGCAGGGTTTACTGTTTTCAGGAGGATTCTTGCTAAGACTTCGGAGATGGTGAACCTGCCGTTGTTTTGTTTAATTGTATTCGAAACAGCGATCAGTGCTGATTCGAGGCACTTGCGTCTGCGGAAATTAGTTTCTTTGATCACTAATTGTGCGTCTCTGAATTTCATGAGATGATTGGTGGAATTTCGGTGTTGTACACAGGCGTTGTTCAAGTTATCGTTCCTACATGCGTAAATGTGTTCATTGAGGCGGGTGTCGAGGTTTCTTGCTGTTTCACCTACGTAAATCTTGTCACAGCCTCCACAGGGTATAGTGTAAACTCCTGCATTGACTGGTTTGTGGTGCTGCTCTTAGGAAAAACCCGATGATGATGCCTCTTTTGGTCTTGGTATCTTGACTGGAATAGAAGTGTGTGAGATCATTTTTATTGGTGGGTTTCCGATAAACTTGAAATCTTAGGTTGTTGTCTACTTTGTGAATGAGGACGTCGAGGAAAGGTAGCTTGTCGTTGGACTCTTCTTCTAGTGTAAACTGGATCGCCGGTTCAACTGCGTTGAGCCTTGCCTGAAGATCCCGTACATCAAAACGTTTTGGAGTTATTACGAGGACATCGTCCACGTAACGTAACCAAGTGACGCTTGAAGGGATGATGTTGGCGAAGTGTTCGGACTCTAGGTGTTCCATGTATAAGTTGGCCCCATTCCCATGCTGTTGGTTTGTTTGTAGAGCTTGTTATTGAAAGAAAAACAGTTGAAATTAACTCAGAGTTCAATCAAGTCAACAAAATCTCCAGGAGGTAGAGGAAGATTAAGGTCCTGATTGACTTTACATCGGAGAACCTCGATGGCTTTTTTCGTAGGTACTTTTATGAAGAGGGAAGTCACATCCAAACTGCTTAGTTTCTTGTTACGGATGGAGAGGTTACAGATGCGGTTGAGAAGGTCGCCTGAGTGTTTAAGATGAGCGGGGCTGATGGTCCCCAGAAGGCAGGAAAGATGTTTGGCAAGAACTCCGGCTAGTTTGTGTGGAGCACTGCCTATTCCTGACGTGATTGGTCTCAGAGGAATATTGTGTTTATGGGTCTTGGGTAAACCATACATATGTGCTGGTTTAGGGTTGCTTGGTAACAAGTACAGAAGTTTCTTCCCTTCTCTAGTGCGTTTGAGTATTTGTCTGGTTTTGTATAGAAAATCTTTGGTGAGCGTCTCCCACTGTTGAGTGCTGATGGGTTCGTATGTAGATTGATCATTCAAAAGGTCCATCATTTTAGTGTTGTAGTCACTGGTGTTGAGTATGACGTCTCCACCTCCTTTGTCGGCGGTGGTGACGATAATGTTGGGGTCGTTGGCGAGGTTCTTAAGGGCAGTGATGTATCGTCTAGGAAGATTAGATGAAGAATGTTCACATAAAGCTGCAGTGAGAAGGCCCTGTATATAACCCTTCTGGAAGTTGCTGTCACTGTGTCTATGGTTCCTGGTAACTAGATTGAGTTGATAGTTAGGTTTGCGTATGTTGGTGGTAAATTTGAGTCCCAGACTCAGTGCTTGTTTTTCGTAGTCGGTTAAGGTGCGTGACGATAAGTTGTTTATCAGGGATTCGCATCCCATTTCCTTCCATCGACTGTTGGTGCAGAGGTACTGAAGTTTGCGATTGAGTTTGATCTTCTGTTGAAGGTTAGCTGTGGTGACTGTGCTGAGAATATGCTCAGCAGTGTGTTGGTCAATCTGAAGATTGGCCCTCATATTCCTTGCAGTTTCAAAGGTTTCCTTAGCGATGTTAGAAAGTTCTTCGGCACATTCAGTTAAGTAAGCTTGGGTAGCTGGAGAGAAGGGGTGCTTGGAGTTGGAGAGTTGTGCAGGAGTAGACTTAGGGATCACCTTCTCTGCCAGGCAATCTTGTAGGAAGTTGTGTCTGTTGCAATAGCTGTGAGCACAAAGAAGGGTGTCCAAATAATGTCTGCATGAAATGTCCATTATGTTACGGTGTCCGACAGATTGTAATAAAGTTGGTAGAATTACCGACAATATGTAAAGTAAAAGGACACAAGTGCAACTAATGTGTTTGGATGTGACTTCCCTCTTCACAAAAGTACCTACCAAAAAAGCCATCGAGGTTCTCCGACGTAAAGTCAATCAGGACCTTAATCTTCCTCTACCTCCCAGAGATTTTGTTGACTTGATTGAACTCTGTGTTAATTTCAACTGTTTTTCTTTCAATAACAAGCTCTACAAACAAACCTACGGCATGGGAATGGGGTCCCCCATAAGTGCCGTCCTAGCCAACTTATACATGGAACACCTAGAGTCCGAACACTTCGCCAACATCATCCCTTCAAGCATCACTTGGTTACGTTACGTGGACGATGTCCTCGTAATAACTCCAAAACGTTTTGATGTATGGGATCTTCAGGCAAGGCTCAACGCAGTTGAACCGGCGATCCAGTTTACACTAGAAGAAGAGTCCAACGACAAGCTACCTTTCCTCGACGTCCTCATTCACAAAGTAGACAACAACCTAAGATTTCAAGTTTATCGGAAACCCACCAATAAAAATGATCTCACACACTTCTATTCCAGTCAAGATACCAAGACCAAAAGAGGCATCATCATCGGGTTTTTCCTAAGAGCATACCGAATTTGCAGTCCTGAGTTTCTTGACGAGGAATGTACATATATTCACCAAACATTCACTGAGTTACATTTTCCTTCATTTTTCATCAAAGACTGCAAGAAAAGAGCTCTTCAGATCATTAATTCTCCACGCATCAACACAACTCCCAACAAAGTTATAATTCTTCCCAACAGCCAGGTTGCACTGAACGTCTCAAAAGTACTTTCACAAGTTAACACCAGAGTCGCCTTCGCTTCTAGCACTTCAATAAAGGATCTAACCAGGACACAATCCAAGCACCACGAACCAGTCAATGCAGGAATTTACACTATACCCTGTGGAGGCTGTGACAAGATTTACGTAGGTGAAACAGCAAGAAACCTCGACACCCGCCTCAATGAACACATTTACGCATGTAGGAACGATAACTTGAACAACGCCTGTGTACAACACCGAAATTCCACCAATCATCTCATGAAATTCAGAGACGCCTAATTAGTGATCAAAGAAACTAATTTCCGCAGACGCAAGTGCCTCGAATCAGCACTGATCGCTGTTTCGAATACAATTAAACAAAACAACGGCAGCTTCACCATCTCCAAAGTCTTAGCAAGAATCCTCCTGAAAACAGTAAACCCTGCCATCACATAGTCTCTCCTGTTATACTACACAAAGCACATTACAGAGAGTGAACACTAAAACAAGCTGCCTCTTTCCAGTCTATATTTGTCCAACCTATTTTTATGTTACCTAAGTAATAGCTTTTATATCCTTTTACTCTTGTACGAATTAATTGCTCTATCATATTGTATTACTTTTGTCACTACTACTACTACTACTACTACTACCACTAGTGAACATCGAAATGTTACCTCACTGGTATTGCACCTCTCTCTGAGCCTTTATATACCCTCTGTGTCCATGTATTGTTTGTAATTGCTTGATAAAGCTCCTGAAGAGCAAAACGTTGCCACAATAAATGTCACATTCAGAACAGCATTCCGACAAGTTGCACTTGTGTTTGCAACAAGACTAGTCCCAGAGCTAAGAGGTATGTCCTTTTACTTTACAAACACACACACACAACACACACACACACACACACACACACACAACACACACAACCCACACACAACACACACACAACAAACACACACACACACACACACACACACACACTCACACACATAACACACACACAACACACTCACACACATAACACACACACAACACACTCACACACACACACACACACACACACACACACATACACACACACAACACACACACACACACACACACACACACACACACACACACACACACACACACACACACACACACACACACACACACACACAAAACACACACAACACACACACAACAGACACACACACACACACACACACTCACACACATAACACACACACAACACACTCACACACATAACACACACACAACACACACACACACACAACACACACACACACACACACACACACACACACACACACACACACACACACACACACACACACACACACACACACACACACACACACACACACACACACACACACACACACACACACACACACACACACACACACACACACACACACACACACACACACACACACTAGCGTCACCTCCCAGTACAGACAGAAATAGCATCACATCCAGAACTCGTGGGAGTATTTATCACCCAGTCGATACTCC
This sequence comes from Cherax quadricarinatus, assembly GCF_038502225.1. Taxonomy (NCBI): domain Eukaryota; kingdom Metazoa; phylum Arthropoda; class Malacostraca; order Decapoda; family Parastacidae; genus Cherax; species Cherax quadricarinatus. Next base: position 121,282 of record NW_027195051.1, read on the forward strand.
ATAATACTTTAAAGGACGGACATTGATGGAGGGCTCTTGATCCAAGGAGATAGAGGAGGCAGGAGGCTGAAAAATATATGGGAGGAAATAAGCATAGATAAAAACACTAGCCACAGCTTGGTATCATAGCAGACATTGATATAAACACTAGTCACAGCTTGGTATCATAGCAGACATTGATATAAACACTAGCCACAGCTTGGTATCATAGCAGACATTGATATAAACACTAGCCACAGCTTGGTATCATAGCAGACATAGATATAAACACTAGCCACAGCTTGGTATCATAGCAGACATTGATATAAACACTAGTCACAGCTTGGTATCATAGCAGACATAGATATAAACACTAGCCACAGCTTGGTATCATAGCAGACATAGATATAAACACTAGCCACAGCTTGGTATCATAGCAGACATTGATATAAACACTAGTCACAGCTTGGTATCATAGCAGACATTGATATAAACACTAGCCACAGCTTGGTATCATAGCAGACATAGATATAAACACTAGCCACAGCTTGGTATCATAGCAGACATTGATATAAACACTAGTCACAGCTTGGTATCATAGCAGACATAGATATAAACACTAGCCACAGCTTGGTATCATAGCAGACATTGATATAAACACTAGCCACAGTTTGGGGAATGATTTGTGACTGGTTCCTTGGGCTGCTTCCTGTTTCTTAGCATAAAGGTCACTGAAGCCAAATGGGTAGACAGGTAGACGAGCTTCAGTAAGTGCACATTACAGACCCAGGTGTTAGCTAAGACATTTGGTGCATTGGTACTGCTAGACTACAATAACACCTAGACCCTCTAACTAGCTTCACCATACTACATGTTACTTTAGTCCTGCTAGACTACAAGCACTCCTGAACCCCCTAACCTAGCCTCACCACACCACATGTGCAAAGTTACCTTGAGAACACAGCGTCCTTCTCTCACATGAACCAGGCACTGCCAGTCGCTACTGGGATGAGTGCCATGGTACCTAAGACAGTGCCTGGTTTGTGATGCGCATGCATCAGTGTCATGTTCCATACTTGTTCACTTTCCACGGTGAGAGGTCAGCAGTGCTAGACTCAAGACTGCCCAGACTTCTGGCAGTGGAGACAAAGAGAACGGTTGGGGGACGAGATTCAATATTTGTGTGTGTGTACACACCTAATTGTGGTTGTAGGGGTCTTTCACAGCTCCTGGCCCCATCTCTTCACTAGTCGCTACTAGGTCACTCTTCCTGCTACAAGAGCTCTCTCATACCTCTTTTTAAAGTTTTGTATGGATCCTGCCTCTACTACATCACTGTCGAGATTTTTCCACTTCCTGACGACTCTATGACTGAAGAAATACTTCCTAACATCTCTGTTACTCGTCTAAGTCTTCAACTTCCACTTGTGTCACCTTGTTGTTGTGTCCCATCTCTGGAACATCCTGTTTCTGTCCACCTTATCTATTCCTCGCAATATTTTGTATGTCATTATCATGTCTCCCCTGACCCTCCTGTCCTCCAGTGTCGTCAGTCTGATTTCCCTTAACCTTTCTTCGTAGGACATTGCCCTTAGCTCTGGAACTAACCTTGTTGCAAACCTTTGCACTTTCTCTAATTTCTTAACGTGCTTGACCGGGTGCGGGTTCCAAACTGGAGCTGCATACTCCAGTATGGGCCTGACGTACACAGTGTATAGAGTCTTGAACGATTCCTTACTAAGGTATCGGGACGCTATTCTCAGGTTTGCCAGGCGCCCATATGCTGCAGAAGTTATCTGGTTAATGTGTGCCTCCGGAGACATGCTCGGTGTTATACTCACCTCAAGATCCTTCTCCTTGTGTGTGTGTGTGTGTGTGTATTCACCTATTTGTACTCACCTAATTGTGGTTGCAGGGGTCGAGACTCAGCTCCTGGCCCCGCCTCTTCACTGATCGCTACTGGGTCCTCTCTCTCTCTGCTTCCTGAGCTTTGTCATACCTCTTCTTAAAACTATGTATGGTTCCTGCCTCCACTACTTCACTTGCTAGGCTATTCCACTTGCTGACGACTCTATGACTGAAGAAATACTTCCTAACGTCCCTGTGACTCGTCTGAGTCTTCAGCTTCCAGTTGTGACCCCTTGTCCCTGTGTCCCCTCTCTGGAACATCCTATCTCTGTCCACCTTGTATTTTCCCCGCAGTATCTTGTATGTCGTTATCATGTCTCCCCTGACCCTTCTGTCCTCCAGTGTCGTCAGTCCGATTTCCCTTAACCTTTCCTCGTACGACACTCCCTTGAGCTCTGGGACTAGCCTTGTTGCAAACCTTTGTACTTTCTCTAACTTCTTGACGTGCTTGACCAGGTGTGGGTTCCAGACTGGTGCTGCATACTCCAGTATGGGCCTAACATACACAGTGTACAGTGTCTTGAACGATTCCTTATTAAGGTATCGGAACGCTATTCTCAGGTTTGCCAGGCGCCCGTATGCTGCAGCGGTTATTTGGTTGATGTGTGCCTCCGGTGATGTGCTCGGTGTTATGGTCACCCCAAGGTCTTTCTCCCTGAGTACTCACTCACCTATTTGTACTCACCTATTTGTGGTTGCAGGGGTCGAGTCCTAGCTCCTGGCCCCGCCTCTTCACCGGTTGCTACTAGGCCCTCTCTCTCCCCGCTCCATGAGCTTTATCAAACCTCGTCTTAAAACTGTGTATGGTTCCTGCCTCCACTACGTCATTTTCTAGGCTATTCCACTGCCTTACAACTCTATGACTGAAGAAATACTTCCTACTATCTCTCTGACTCATTTGTGTCTTCAACTTCCAATTGTGGCCTCTTGTTTCTGTGTCCCCTCCCTGGAACATCCTGTCCTTGTCCACCTTGTCTATTCCACTCAGTATTTTATATGTCGTTATCATGTCTCCCCTGACCCTCCTGTCCTCCAGTGTCGTCAGGCCGATTTCCCTTAATCTTTCTTCATAGGACATTCCCCTTAGCTCTGGAACTAACCTTGTTGCAAACCTTTGTACTTTCTCTAGTTTCTTGACGTGCTTTATCAAGTGCGGGTTCCAAACAGGTGCTGCATACTCCAGTATGGGCCTGACATACACGGTGTACAGTGTCTTGAATGATTCCTTACTAAGGTATCGGAATGCTGTTCTCAGGTTTGCCAGACGCCCATATGCTGCAGCAGTTATCTGATTGATGTGTGCTTCCGGAGACATGCTCGGTGTTATACTCACCCCAAGACCTTTCTCCTTGAGTGAGGTTTGCAGTCTTTGGCCACCTAGCCTATACTCTGTCTGTGGTCTTCTGTGCCCTTCCCCTATCTTCATGACTTTGCATTTGGCAGGATTAAATTCGAGAAGCCATTTGCTGGACCAGGTGTCCAGTCTGTCCAGGTCTCTTTGAAGTCCTGCCTGGTCCTCATCAGATTTAATTCTCCTCATTAACTTCACATCATCTGCAAACAGGGACACTTCTGAGTCTAACCCTTCCGTCATGTCGTTCACATATACCAAAAATAGCACTGGTCCTAGGACCGACCCCTGTGGGACTCCGCTCGTCACAGGTGCCCACTGTGATACATCATTACGTACCATGACTCGTTGTTGCCTCCCTGTCAGGTATTCTCTGATCCATTGCAGTGCCCTTCCTGTTATATGCGCCTGATGCTCTAGCTTCTGCACTAATCTCTTGTGAGGAACTGTGTCAAAGGCCTTCTTGCAGTCCAAGAAGATGCAATCAACCCACCCCTCTCTCTCTTGTCTTACTTCTGTTATTTTATCATAAAACTCCAGAAGGTTTGTGACACAGGATTTGCCTTCCGTGAATCCGTGTGTGTGTGTGTGTGTGTGTGTGTGTGTGTGTGTGTGTGTGTGTGTGTGTGTGTGTAGATTCGCTAATTAAACAACAAATAAAACCTAATTATCTTAATAATTACTAATAACGCACTTTATCTGCTTTCAGACCTACGATAGAAGAAATACGGGCGTGGAGCGACTCCTTTGAACGATTAATGAAATGCTCTAGTAAGTAGAGTCCATACACAGTTTTAAGACTAGGTACGATAGTGCCCAGGAGCTAGAAAAATGGTGTTTGTAGTTGAGAGCAATGGGGCCAGGAGTTAAGATTTGACCCCCGCACTCAGAAATGGGAGAGTACACACACACCCACACACACACACCCACACACACACACACACACACACACACACACACACACACACACACACACACACACACACACACACACACACACACACACACACACACACACACATCAGCTACCATTTGACAAATATGATCTTGGAAAACTAAGGTTAATTAATTGGTTGGTTAATGGGGTTTCAAGACTATCTACTACACGAGGGTCATTAAGGCTGCATGTCACCTGTACACCACCAGTCAAGAATACTTTAACACCTAAAATCCTGCTTAACGTAAACTACCAGTGTATATACACTGAGATATACACCTCTCAGTGTATATACACTGAGATATACATCTCTCAGTGTATATACACTGATATATACACCTCTCAGTGTATATACACTGAGATATACATCTCTCAGTGCATATACACTGAGAGATATACCTCACGGTGTATATATCCTCTTTTAAAAAGGATATTAACAACGGTTGTGTAATCCAGACGTAATATAATCTAAGATATGTGAAAAGTTTGTTCCCCAAGGCACTGCCCTGATGCCCAGACTGTTTCTTATCTCCATAGCAGACATAGATAAAAACACTAGCCACAGCTTGGTATCATAGCAGACATAGATAAAAACACTAGCCACAGCTTGGTATCATAGCAGACATAGATAAAAACACTAGCCACAGCTTGGTATCATAGCAGACATGGATGAAAACACTAGCCACTGCTTGGTATCATAGCAGACATGGATGAAAACACTAGCCACTGCTTGGTATCATAGCAGACATGGATGAAAACACTAGCCACTGCTTGGTATCATAGCAGACATGGATGAAAACACTAGCCACTGCTTGGTATCATAGCAGACATGGATGAAAACACTAGCCACTGCTTGGTATCATAGCAGACATGGATGAAAACACTAGCCACTGCTTGGTATCATAGCAGACATGGATGAAAACACTAGCCACAGCTTGGTATCATAGCAGACATGGATGAAAACACTAGCCACTGCTTGGTATCATAGCTAACATAGATAAAAACACTAGCCACAGCTTGGTATCATAGCAGACATGGATAAAAACACTAGCCACAGCTTGGTATCATAGCAGACATGGATGAAAACACTAGCCACTGCTTGGTATCATAGCAGACATAGATAAAAACACTAGCCACAGCTTGGTATCATATCAGACATGGATAAAAACACTAGCCACAGCTTGGTATCATAGCAGACATGGATAAAAACACTAGCCACAGCTTGGTATCATAGCAGACATAGATAAAAACACTAGCCACAGCTTGGTATCATAGCAGACATGGATAAAAACACTAGCCACAGCTTGGTATCATAGCAGACATGGATAAAAACACTAGCCACAGCTTGGTATCATAGCAGACAGATAAAAACACTAGCCACAGCTTGGTATCATAGCAGACATGGATAAAAACACTAGCCACTGCTTGGTGTCATAGCAGACATGGATAAAAACACTAGCCACAGCTTGGTATCATAGCAGACATGGATAAAAACACTAGCCACAGCTTGGTATCATAGCAGACATAGATAAAAACACTAGCCACAGCTTGGTATCATAGCAGACATAGATAAAAACACTAGCCACAGCTTGGTATCATAGCAGACATGGATAAAAACACTAGCCACAGCTTGGTATCATAGCAGACATAGATAAAAACACTAGCCACAGCTTGGTATCATAGCAGACATAGATAAAAACACTAGCCACAGCTTGGTATCATAGCAGACATGGATAAAAACACTAGCCACTGCTTGGTATCATAGCAGACATAGATATAAACACTAGCCACAGCTTGGTATCATAGCAGACAGATAAAAACACTAGCCACAGCTTGGTATCATAGCAGACATGGATAAAAACACTAGCCACAGCTTGGAATCATAGCAGACATAGATAAAAAAAAAACACTAGCTACTGCTAGTCTTACAATAGGCAGAGAAATTTACCACATGTTGAGGTCTTTTGAGACCGAATTGGTTAGGTAATGTTTGTCAGGAAACAGGACAAGTGTTTCCTGACGCGGGTCTTAGTTATATGGTGACCCAAAGCTGGAGCTTCTGGTCACCTGACCGAGGCCTTCCACTGGCTTATCCCTCCACCCCTTTAAAAATTTAAGGTTATACTTATAACCACAGCATATAACTGAGATCGAATGATGATAAATATTTTACAGGCCAGAAAGATAACAGGTCGTATTGTGAGTACTTCCAGAACATGAAATATCACGGGAATCTTCATGATAACACTTGTGTTCTCACATCTGAATAAATGTTCTGCGCTCATGGCTCCTTTCAAGGCAGAAGAGATATATACAAACTATTTCTTTTCTGCCTTATACCAAATATAGTTCACGTGTAATACAATAGTGTTGAGGACAAAAGAAAGCCATTTAGGACAGATAACGTGTCTGCGTATTGATAATGATGATCTAAACTAGTACGAGCGCTTTATAGCCTTTGGAATGTACACTAGAGGACGGTGGAGAGAGAGAGAGAGAGAGAGAGAGAGAGAGAGAGAGAGAGAGAGAGAGAGAGAGAGAGAGAGAGAGAGAGAGAGAGAGAGAGAGGGAGAGGGAGAGATTCTTCGCAAAAGCGTAGAATGAATCTTGTTAATACCAGCGGCTCCAGACACACAGGTAACACTGTACAGATACACTGTGTAAATATAATAATAATATGTACCAGTACATGATACAACTTATACAGACCATAGCTGACATCAGTGACATACTATATAGAAAGTTCCTGGTTATGTAGAGCATTTCCCAAAACTTGGGTTAATTTTGTCCCCAGAATGCCACCCACACCAGTCACCTAACACCCAAGTACCACCTTACTGCTTGGCAAAATGGGCAGCAGGTGTTTTAAGGGAACACGCTCAACGTTTCCACCTGTACCGGGGATCGAACCACAAACACTGAGTGTGTGAGCTGAGTGCTCTATGACGACACGATGGAAGAACTGACACAAGCGTAGTTACATGCAATGTTTACTGATATTGTTGATGCTTCGTGCTTATATAATGGTCTTTGAAGGCTTAGCAGAAGATGCTAACGTCAGTTACTACCATGGCCAGAGGTAGTGTCGCTATTTTGAATGTTTACGACGGTAGAGACAAGGAGATCAGTCTTCTCACCGCCACAGACACCTCCACAGCTAGCCAAATAAACAACTAAAACTTTCTTACGCAAGATCCACATCCTAAATGCCTCTGAGCAACTTAATAAAGTTGTACAAACCATCCCCAGACCTGCCAGGATTTACGGCCTCCACTAGATATTAACCAGTAACTCCACTGAGATCTGTCTGGTATAGGCCGTGTTACCCTCACTAATCAAGGATTCCAGCAAAATTCCTATCTAAACTCCAGGTACAATCAGTCCAGCGCTCTGGTGTTGGCTTCAACTTCACCATTAACGTCAGGAACTTGAAACTCTACAGCCTAGACGTGACGTTCCTGTTTACCAAGGTGCCCACAACACAAGTCATTGATCTGCACCAGAAAATTGATGACTCCCTCGACATTCCTGTCCCAGTCATCGATTTCATAACCCCGCTGAACCGTGTGTTGGTTTTATATGTTTCTTGAAAATTGTCCCGTTTAACAGGCTTTCGGATTGCCTATGGGTTCTCCACTTATTGTTGTACTGCCCATCTTACTCATGGAGGATATTACAGACACTCACAGACACTCCTGTTATTCCTTTCTGAGGCCTAGTTCTCAGGATTTTTGCCTATCCATATGCTCTTGCGCTACCCTCCACAGGATGGATATGGGGAGCACAATAATCCAGCCACTTCGAAAGCAAAAATCTAATAACCTTCAGCTCTCCAACACAAGCTCAACCAGGTCGAGAACTCAGTCTAATTCACGCTACAAGAAGTCGACAGCACTCTTGCTTTCTTTGATGTTGTCTACAAAGCTGACCACGAATTTCACTTCATGGTTATAAATGACCATAATTTTTAAAGGGGTGGACCGGTAAGCCAGCGGAAGGCCTCGGTCAGATGACCAAAACTCCAAAGGCGGGTCATCATCTGACTAAGACCCGCGTCAGGAAACATTTGTCCTGTTTCCTGACGAACCTTACCTAACCTAACCTAACCTAACCTAACCTAACCTAACCTAACCTAACCTAACCTAACCTAACCTAACCTAACCTAACCTAACCTAACCTAACCGAAACAAAACGTGGAGCAACCACAGGCTTTTTTTCTTCGTGCCCTCCGAATCTATTAAAAAAAAATACTCTGTATCATTTTCTAATTACACTCTCCTCATCACTTCAGAGATTTCTGACGCCGTGCGCACATCAACTCACCCAGACATGATACCACACCTCCTCCCTACCAACTCCTTTGACAAGCACGTCTCCGTAGCTCGATCGCTAGTGCGCTCAGCTCACACACCGAGGGCCGGGAATCGATATCCCGGTACGGCTGGAAAACATTAGTACGTGTTTCCAAGGGTGTTGACTGGTGTGGGTCGCATCCTGGGACAAAACTGATCTAATTTGCAGGAAATGCTCAGCATAACAAGTGTATTGTAGTGTGTATTGTAGTGTGTATTGTAGTGTGTATTGTAGTGTATATTGTAGTGTGTGTTGTATTATACTTACACAATTCTTACAATAACTACAATATACGCGGGGGAAACATCCAGAGAGCTCTAAACACGTATTGAAGAACAACACACCAGCAGAACAAATATCTTGATGTCTGGTAATTCTCTGGCACTCCCACAACCATTGCATTAATAACGGAGAGCCTCAACTTGTCACCAGGGAGGCCTATAATAGGCCTACTGGCCCATGCTGGGCAGGTTATCAAATTCAGCCTACTATGGGCCAGCTGGCCTGCTGCAGTGTACCATTTTATGTTATTTAACGTATGTTCGGGGGCGCTGGCCCCCGGAACACCCTCCAGGTATACTCCAGGTATGTGTCAGTATGCTCACTGTATATACCCACTCCAGGTATATGTTTCTGACTTGATAAAGCCCATTGTGTGGTTGAAACAGCACTATCAGTTGCTGGTAACAACAGTCTGGTTGTACCATGGACATTCTCCACTCCTCCCACCCACTATTCAGCTATTACACTCACCTTACAGATATCCCACCACAAATTCCACCCACCTACCATCCATCCCACCCACCTACCAGCAATCCCGCCCTCCCTACACCCAAGCAACCCACCCACCCACCAGCCACCCCACCCACTCACCCTCCAGCCACCCCACCCACTCACCCACCAGCCACCCCACCCTCTCACCCACCAGCCACTCCACCCACTCACCCACCAGCCACCCCACCCACCATCTACCCCACCCACCCACCCACCCACCAGCCACCCCACCAACTCACCCACCAGCCACCCCACCCACTCACCCACCAGCCACCCCACCCACTCACCCACCAGCCACCCCACCCACTCACCCACCAGCCACCCCACCCACTAACCCACCAGCCATCCCACCCACTCACCCACCAGCCACCCCATCCACTCACCCACCAGCCACCCCACCCACTCAACAGCCACCCCACCCTCCCTACAGCCACCCCACCCACCCTACAGCCACCTCACCCACCCTACAGCCACCTCACCCACCCTACAGCCACCTCACCCTCCCTACAGCCACCTCACCCTCCCTACAGCCACCTCACCCTCCCTACAGCCACCTCACCCACCCTACAGCCACCTCACCCACCCTACAGCCACCTCACCCACCCTACAGCCACCTCACCCACCCTACAGCCACCTCACCCACCCTACAGCCATCCCACCCACTCTATAGCCACCTCACCCACCCTACAGCCACCTCACCCCCCTACAGCCACCTCACCCACCCTCCAGCCATTCCCACCCAACCTACAGCCACCTCACCCACCCTACAGCTATCCCGCCCACCCTACAGCCACCTCACCCTCCCTACAGCTACCTCACCCACCCTAAAGCCACCTCACCCACCCTACAGCCATCCCGCCCACCCTACAGCCACCTCACCCTCCCTACAGACACCTCACCCACCCTACAGCCACCTCACCCACCCTACAGCCATCTCACCCACTCTACAGCCACATCACCCACCCTACAACCATCCCACCCACCCTACAGCCACCTCACCAACCCTACAGCTATCCCACCCACCCTACAGCTATCCCAACCACCCTACAGCCACCTCACCCTCCCTACAGCCACCTCACCCACCCTACAGCCACCTCACCCACCCTACAGCCATCCCATCCACCCTACAGCCACCTCACCCACCCTACAGTCACCTCACCCACCCTACAGCCATTACCACCCACCCTAGAACCACCTCACCCAACCTACAGCCACCTCACCCTCCCTACAGCCACCTCACCCACCCTACAGCCACCTCACCCACCCTACAGCCACATCACCCACCCTAAAGCCATCCCACACACCCTACAGCCACCTCACCCACCCTACAGTCACCTCACCCACCCTACACCCATTTCCACCCACCCTAGAACCACCTCACCAACCCTACAGCCACCTCACCCACCCTACAGCCACCACACCCACCCTACAGCTATCCCACCCACCCTACAGCCACCTCACCCACCCTGCAGCCACTTCACCCACCCTACAGCCATCCCACCCACCCTACAGCCACCTCACCCACCCTACAGCCACCTCACCCACCCTACAGCCACATCACCCACCCTACAGCCATCCCACCCACTCTACAGCCATCCCACCCACCCTATAGCCACCTCACCCACCCTACAGCCACCTCACCCACCCTACAGCCACCTCTCCCATCCTACAGCCACATCACCCATCCTACAGCCATCCCACCCACCCTACAGCCACCTCACCCACCCTACAGCCACCTCACCCACCCTACAGCCACATCACCCACCCTACAGCCACCTCACCCACCCTACAGCCACATCACCTACCCTACAGCCATCCCACCCACCCAACAGCCATCTCACCCACCCTACAGCCACCTTACCCACCCTACAGCCACATCACCCACCCTACAGCCATCCCACCCACCCTACAGCCACATCACCCACCATACAGCCATCCCACCCACTCTACAGCCATCCCACCCACCCTACAGCCACCTCACCCACCCTACAGCCACCTCACCCAACCTACAGCCACCTCACCCACCCTACAGCCACTTCACCCACCCTACAGCCATCCCACCCACCCTACAGCCACCTCACCCACCCTACAGCCACCTCACCCACCCTACAGCCATCCCACCCACCCTACAGCCACCTCACCCACCCTACAGCCATCTCACCCACCCTACAGCCATCCCACCCACCCTACAGCCACCTCACCCACCACACAGCCACCTCACCCACCCTACAGCCACCTCACCCACCCTACAGCCACCTCACCCACCCTACAGCCACTTCACCCACCCTACAACCATCCCACCCACCCTACAGCCACCTCACACACCCTACAGCCACCTCACCCACCCTACAGCCACCTCACCCACCCTACAGCCATTTCACCCACCCTACAGCCACCTCACCCACTCTACAGCCACCTCACCCATCCTACAGCCACCTCACCCACCCTACAGCCATCCCAACCACCCTACAGCCACCTCACCCACCCTACAACCACCTCACCCACCCTACAGCCATCCCACCCACCCTACAGCCACCTCACCCACCCTAGAGCCATCCCACCCACCCTACAGCCACCTCACCCACCCTACAGCCATCCCACCCACCCTACAGCCCCCTCACCCACCCTACAGCCATCCCACCCACCCAACAGCCACCTCACCCACCCTACAGCCACATCACCCACCCTACAGCCATCCCACCCACCCTACAGCCATCCCACCCACCCTACAGCCATCCCACCCACCCTACAGCCACCTCACCCACCCTACAGCCATCCCACCCACCCTACAGCCACCTCACCCACCCTACAGCCACCTCACCCACTCTACAGCCACCTCACCCACCCTAGAGCCGTCCCATCCACCCTACAGCCACCTCACCCACCCTACAGCAATCCCACCCACCCTACAGCCCCCTCACCCACCCTACAGCCATCATACCCACCCTACAGCAACCTCACCCACCCTACAGCCACATCACCCACCCTACAGGAATCCCACCCACCCTACAGCCATCCCACCCACCCTACAGCAACCTCACCCACCCTACAGCCACATCACCAACCCTACAGCCATCCCACCCACCCTACAGCCACCTCACCCACACTACAGCCCCCTCACCCACCCTACAGCCATCCCACCCACCCTACAGCAACCTCACCCACCCTACAGCAACCTCACCCACCCTACAGCCACATCACCCACCCTACAGCCATCCCACCCACCCTACAGCCATCCCACCCACCCTACAGCAACCTCACCCACCCTACAGCCACATCACCAACCCTACAGCCATCCCACCCACCCTACAGCCACCTCACCCACTCTACAGCCCCCTCACCCACCCTACAGCCATCCCACCCACCCTACAGCAACCTCACCCACCCTACAGCCACATCACCCACCCTACAGCCATCCCACCCACCCTACAGCCATCCCACACACCCTACAGCCACCTCACCCACCCTACAGCCATCCCACCCACCCTACAGCCACCTCACCCACCCTACAGCCACCTCACCCACCCTACAGCCATCCCACCCACCCTACAGCCACCTCACCCACCCTACAGCCATCTCACCCACCCTACAGCCATCCCAACCACCCTACAGCCACCTCACCCACCACACAGCCACCTCACCCACACTACAGCCACCTCACCCACCCTACAGCCACCTCACCCACCCTACAGCCACTTCACCCACCCTACAACCATCCCACCCACCCTACAGCCACCTCACACACCCTACAGCCACCTCACCCACCCTACAGCCACCTCACCCACCCTACAGCCATTACACCCACCCTACAGCCAACCCACCCACTCTACAGCCACCTCACCCATCCTACAGCCACCTCACCCACCCTACAGCCATCCCAACCACCCTACAGCCACCTCACCCACCCAACAACCACCTCACCCACCCTACAGCCATCCCACCCACCCTACAGCCACCTCACCCACCCTAGAGCCATCCCACCCACCCTACAGCCACCTCACCCACCCTACAGCCATCCCACCCACCCTACAGCCCCCTCACCCACCCTACAGCCATCCCACCCACCCAACAGCCACCTCACCCACCCTACAGCCACATAACCCCCCCTACAGCCATCCCACCCACCCTACAGCCATCCCACCCACCCTACAGCCATCCCACCCACCCTACAGCCACCTCACCCACCCTACAGCCATCCCACCCACCCTACAGCCACCTCACCCACCCTACAGCCACCTCACCCACTCTACAGCCACCTCACCCACCCTAGAGCCGTCCCACCCACCCTACAGCCACCTCACCCACCCTACAGCAATCCCACCCACCCTACAGCCCCCTCACCCACCCTACAGCCATCATACCCACCCTACAGCAACCTCACCCACCCTACAGCCACATCACCCACCCTACAGCAATCACACCCACCCTACAGCCATCCCACCCACCCTACAGCAACCTCACCCACCCTACAGCCACATCACCAACCCTACAGCCATCCCACCCACCCTACAGCCACCTCACCCACTCTACAGCCCCCTCACCCACCCTACAGCCATCCCACCCACCCTACAGCAACCTCACCCACCCTACAGCCACATCACCCACCCTACAGCCATCCCACCCACCCTACAGCCATCCCACCCACCCTACAGCAACCTCACCCACCCTACAGCCACATCACCAACCCTACAGCCATCCCACCCACCCTACAGCCACCTCACCCACTCTACAGCCCCCACACCCACACTACAGCCATCCCACCCACCCTACAGCAACCTCACCCACCCTACAGCCACATCACCCACCCTACAGCCATCCCACCCACCCTACAGCCATCCCACCCACCCTACAGCCACCTCACCCACCCTACAGCCATCCCACCCACCCTACAGCAACCTCACCCACCCTACAGCCACCCCACCCACTCTACAGCCACCCTATCCACCCTAAAGCGACTTCACCCACCCCAGACTCTACCAACCCACCCTGAACCCACTTTCCCGACCCACCTTGCAGAGTGTCAGCCCACCTCTGCCTCCCGTCATTACACTTCTAATTAAGGAGACGCGATCTCAAGAAGTAATTTCAATCTCCTCCAGTTTCAAGTAAACATGTGTTGCAGGTGTTGTGATTGGTGTTACAGGTGTTGTAAGTGGTGTTGTGAGTGATGTTGCAGGTATTGTGAGTGGTGTTGCAGGTGTTGTGAGTGGTGTTGCAGGTGTTGTGAGTGGTGTTGCAGGTGTTGTGAGTGGTGTTGCAGGTGTTGTGAGTGGTGTTGAAGGTGTTGTAAGTGGTGTTGCAGTTTTGAGGGGTGTTACAGGTGTTGTAAGTGGTGTTGTGAGTGATGTTGCAGGTGTTGTGAGTGGTGTTGCAGGTGTTGTGATTGGTGTTACAGGTGTTGTAAGTGGTGTTGTGAGTGCCATGTTGCAGGTGTTGTGAGTGCCATGTTGCAGGTGTTGTGAGTGCCATGTTGCAGAGGTTGAGAGTGCCATGTTGCAGGTGTTGTGAGTGCCATGTTGCAGGTGTTGTGAGTGGTGTTGAATCTGTTGTAAGTGGTGTTTCAGTTTTGAGGGGTGTTACAGGTGTTGTGAGTGGTATTGCAGGTGTTGTGAGTTGTGTTACAGGTGTTGTGAGTGGTGTTGCAGGTGTTGAGAGTGGTGTTGCAGGTGTTGTGAGTGGTGTTACAGGTGTTGTGAGTGGTGTTGCAGGTGTTGTAAGTGGTGTTACAGGTGTTGTGAGTGGTATTGCAGGTGTGAGTGGTGTTACAGGTGTTGTGAGTGGTGTTGCAGGTGTTGTGAGTGGTGTTGCAGGTGTTGTGAGTGGTGTTGCAGGTGTTGTGAGTGGTGTAGCAGGTGTTGTGAGTGGTGTTGAAGGTGTTGTGAGTGGTGTTGCGAGTGGTGTTGCAGGTGTTGTGAGTGGTGTTGAAGGTGTTGTGAGTGGTGTTGCAGGTGTTGTGAGTGGTGTTGCAGGTGTTGTGAGTGGTGTTGAAGGTGTTGTGAGTGGTGTTGCAGGTGTTGTGAGTGATGTTGAAGGTGTTGTGAGTGGTGTTGCAGGTGTTGTGAGTGGTGTTGAAGGTGTTGTGAGTGGTGTTGAAGGTGTTGTGAGTGGTGTTGCAGGTGTTGTGAGTGGTGTTGAAGGTGTTGTGAGTGGTGTTGCAGGTGTTGTGAGTGGTGTTACAGGTATTGTGAGTGGTATTGCAGGTGTGAGTGGTGTTACAGGTGTTGTGAGTGGTGTTGCAGGTGTTGTAAGTGGTGTTACAGGTGTTGTGAGTGGTATTGCAGGTGTGAGTGGTGTTACAGGTGTTGTGAGTGGTGTTGCAAGTGTTGTGAGTGGTGTTGCAGGTGTTGTGAGTGGTGTTGCAGGTGTTGTGAGTGGTGTTACAGGTGTTGTGAATGGTGTTGCAGATGTTGTGAGTGGTGTTGCAGGTGTTGTGAGTGGTGTTGCAGGTGTTGTGAGTGGTATTGCAGGTGTTGTGAGTGGTGTTACAGGTGTTGTGAGTGGTGTTGCGAGTTGTGTTGCAGGTGTTGTGAGTGGTGTTGCAGGTGTTGTGAGTGGTGTTGCAGGTGTTGTGAGTGGTGTTACAGGTGTTGTGAGTGGTGTTGCAGGTGTTGTGAGTGGTGTTGCAGGTGTTTTGAGTGGTGTTGCAGGTGTTGTGAGTGGTGTTGCAGGTGTTGTGAGTGGTGTTGCAGGTGTTGTGAGTTGTGTTACAGGTGTTGCAGGTGTTGTGAGTGGTGTTACAGGTGTTGTGAGTGGTATTGCAGGTGTTGTGAGTGGTGTTGCAGGTGTTGTGAGTGGTGTTGCAGGTGTTGTGAGTGGTGTTACAGGTGTTGTGAGTGTTGCAAGTGTTGAGTGGTGTTACAGGTGTTGTGAGTGGTGCTGCAGGAGTTGTGAGTAGTGTTACAGGTGTTGTAAGTGGTGTTGCAGGTGTTGTGAGTGGTGTTGGAGGTGTTGTGAGTGGTGTTGCAGGTGTTGTGAGTGGTGTTGCAGGTGTTGTGAGTGGTGTTGCAGGTGTTGTGAGTGGTGTTGCAGGCGTTGTGACTGGTGTTGCAGGAGTTGTGAGGGGTGTTGCAGGTGTTATAACATGGGCTGACTGATGTTGTAACCCTACAGAATTATTATACATACAAATATTTGTGTGTGTGTGTACTCACCTACACATGCTTGCAGGGGTCGAATCACAGCTCCTCTCTGTCATGATACAAACAGTAGAACTCAACCACAATCACTCCTGGTAACAGCCTGGTTGATCAGACCCTGATCCACCACGAGGCCTGGTCTCAGACCGTTCCTCGGGGGCGTTCACCTCTGAAACCCTCCCCAGGTATACTCTAGGTATACCAGGTATATAACACAGGATAACTCAGTACAAACAACATGAATATAATAACAATTAAAAAATACATATACCATATATATTATCCAGTCAAAATTATTTATTTCCAAATTTTGGTTAATAGACCAAAATACCAAAAATAAAAACCAGTTATACCATATATAGTATATACGGTATATCTTTCTGATGTTCCTTATATACCGTCGCCACTGTGTCACTGTTACTGAGTAGCGACCTCTTGGCCGTCGCTACTGTGTCACTGTTACTGAGTAGCGACCTCTTGGCCGTCGCTATTGTGTCACTGTTACTGAGTAGCGACCTCTTGGCCGTCGCTACTGTGTCACTGTTACTGAGTAGCGACCTCTTGGCCGTCGCTATTGTGTCACTGTTACTGAGTAGCGACCTCTTGGCCGTCGCTATTGTGTCACTGTTACTGAGTAGCGACCTCTTGGCCGTCGCTATTGTGTCACTGTTACTGAGTAGCGACCTCTTGACCGTCGCTACTGTGTCACTGTTACTGAGTAGCGACCTCTTGACCGTCGCTACTGTGTCACTGTTACTGAGTAGCGACCTCTTGGCCGTCGCTACTGTGTCACTGTTACTGAGTAGCGACCTCTTGGCCGTCTCTGTTGTGTCACTGTTACTGAGTAGCGACCTCTTGACCGTCTCTGTTGTGTCACTGTTACTGAGTAGCGACCTCTTGGCCGTCTCTGTTGTGTCACTGTTACTGAGTAGCGACCTCTTGACCGTCTCTGTTGTGTCACTGTTGCTGAGTAGCGACCTCTTGGCCGTCTCTGTTGTGTCACTGTTACTGAGTAGCGACCTCTTGACCGTCGCTATAGTGTCACTGTTACTGAGTAGCGACCTCTTGACCGTCGCTATAGTGTCACTGTTACTGAGTAGCGACCTCTTGGCCGTCGCTATAGTGTCACTGTTACTGAGTAGCGACCTCTTGGATGTCGCTATAGTGTCACTGTTACTGAGTAGCGACCTCTTGGCCGTCGCTATAGTGTCACTGTTACTGAGTAGCGACCTCTTGGCCGTCGCTATAGTGTCACTGTTACTGAGTAGCGACCTCTTGGCCGTCGCTATAGTGTCACTGTTACTGAGTAGCGACCACTTGGCCGTCGCTATTGTGTCACTGTTACTGAGTAGCGACCTCTTGACCGTCGCTACTGTGTCACTGTTACTGAGTAGCGACCTCTTGGCCGTCTCTGTTGTGTCACTGTTACTGAGTAGCGACCTCTTGGCCGTCGCTACTGTGTCACTGTTACTGAGTAGCGACCTCTTGACCGTCTCTGTTGTGTCACTGTTACTGAGTAGCGACCTCTTGGCCGTCGCTACTGTGTCACTGTTACTGAGTAGCGACCTCTTGACCGTCGCTACTGTGTCACTGTTACTGAGTAGCGACCTCTTGACCGTCGCTATTGTGTCACTTGCTGAGTAGCGACCTCTTGGCCGTCTCTGTTGTGTCACTGTTACTGAGTAGCGACCTCTTGGCCGTCGCTACTGTGTCACTGTTACTGAGTAGCGACCTCTTGGCCGTCGCTATAGTATCACTGTTACTGAGTAGCGACCTCTTGGCCGTCGCTACTGTGTCACTGTTACTGAGTAGCGACCTCTTGGCCGTCGCTACTGTGTCACTGTTACTGAGTAGCGACCTCTTGACCGTCGCTACTGTGTCACTGTTACTGAGTAGCGACCTCTTGACCGTCGCTACTGTGTCACTGTTACTGAGTAGCGACCTCTTGACCGTCGCTATTGTGTCACTTGCTGAGTAGCGACCTCTTGGCCGTCTCTGTTGTGTCACTGTTACTGAGTAGCGACCTCTTGGCCGTCGCTATAGTGTCACTGTTACTGAGTAGCGACCTCTTGGCCGTCGCTATTGTGTCACTTGCTGAGTAGCGACCTCTTGGCCGTCTCTGTTGTGTCACTGTTACTGAGTAGCGACCTCTTGGCCGTCGCTATTGTGTCACTTGCTGAGTAGCGACCTCTTGGCCGTCTCTGTTGTGTCACTGTTACTGAGTAGCGACCTCTTGGCCGTCGCTATAGTGTCACTGTTACTGAGTAGCGACCTCTTGGCCGTCGCTATTGTGTCACTTGCTGAGTAGCGACCTCTTGGCCGTCGCTACTGTGTCACTGTTACTGAGTAGCGACCTCTTGGCCGTCGCTATAGTGTCACTGTTACTGAGTAGCGACCTCTTGGCCGTCGCTATTGTGTCACTTGCTGAGTAGCGACCTCTTGGCCGTCTCTGTTGTGTCACTGTTACTGAGTAGCGACCTCTTGGCCGTCGCTATAGTGTCACTGTTACTGAGTAGCGACCTCTTGGCCGTCGCTATAGTGTCACT
Source organism: Cherax quadricarinatus (assembly GCF_038502225.1). Taxonomy (NCBI): domain Eukaryota; kingdom Metazoa; phylum Arthropoda; class Malacostraca; order Decapoda; family Parastacidae; genus Cherax; species Cherax quadricarinatus. The sequence goes on from NW_027195051.1 coordinate 140,266, forward strand.
GTTACTGAGTAGCGACCTCTTGGCCGTCGCTATTGTGTCACTGTTACTGAGTAGCGACCTCTTGGCCGTCGCTATAGTGTCACTGTTACTGAGTAGCGACCTCTTGGCCGTCGCTATAATGTCACTGTTACTGAGTAGCGACCTCTTGGCCGTCGCTATAGTGTTACTGTTACTGAGTAGCGACCTCTTGGCCGTCGCTATTGTGTCACTGTTACTGAGTAGCGACCTCTTGGCCGTCGCTATAGTGTCACTGTTACTGAGTAGCGACCTCTTGGCCGTCGCTGTAGTGTCACTGTTACTGAGTAGCGACCTCTTGGCCGTCGCTATTGTGTCACTGTTACTGAGTAGCGACCTCTTGGCCGTCGCTATTGTATCACTGTTACTGAGTAGCGACCTCTTGGCCGTCACTATAGTGTCACTGTTACTGAGTAGCGACCTCTTGGCCGTCGCTATAGTGTCACTGTTACTGAGTAGCGACCTCTTGGCCGTCGCTATAGTGTCACTGTTACTGAGTAGCGACCTCTTGGCCGTCGCTATAGTGTCACTGTTACTGAGTAGCGACCTCTTGGCCGTCGCTGTAGTGTCACTGTTACTGAGTAGCGACCTCTTGGCCGTCGCTATAGTGTCACTGTTACTGAGTAGCGACCTCTTGGCCGTCTCTGTTGTGTCACTGTTACTGAGTAGCGACCTCTTGGCCGTCGCTATAGTGTCATTGTTACTGAGTAGCGACCTCTTGGCCGTCGCTATAGTGTCACTGTTACTGAGTAGCGACCTCTTGGCCGTCGCTATAATGTCACTGTTACTGAGTAGCGACCTCTTGGCCGTCGCTATAGTGTTACTGTTACTGAGTAGCGACCTCTTGGCCGTCGCTATTGTGTCACTGTTACTGAGTAGCGACCTCTTGGCCGTCGCTATAGTGTCACTGTTACTGAGTAGCGACCTCTTGGCCGTCGCTGTAGTGTCACTGTTACTGAGTAGCGACCTCTTGGCCGTCGCTATTGTGTCACTGTTACTGAGTAGCGACCTCTTGGCCGTCGCTATTGTATCACTGTTACTGAGTAGCGACCTCTTGGCCGTCACTATAGTGTCACTGTTACTGAGCAGCGACCTCTTGGCCGTCGCTATAGTGTCACTGTTACTGAGTAGCGACCTCTTGGCCGTCGCTATAGTGTCACTGTTACTGAGTAGCGACCTCTTGGCCGTCGCTATAGTGTCACTGTTACTGAGCAGCGACCTCTTGGCCGTCGCTGTAGTGTCACTGTTACTGAGTAGCGACCTCTTGGCCGTCGCTATTGTGTCACTGTTACTGAGTAGCGACCTCTTGGCCGTCGCTATAGTGTCACTGTTACTGAGTAGCGACCTCTTGGCCGTCGCTATTGTGTCACTGTTACTGAGTAGCGACCTCTTGGCCGTCGCTATAGTGTCACTGTTACTGAGTAGCGACCTCTTGGCCGTCGCTATAATGTCACTGTTACTGAGTAGCGACCTCTTGGCCGTCGCTATAGTGTTACTGTTACTGAGTAGCGACCTCTTGGCCGTCGCTATTGTGTCACTGTTACTGAGTAGCGACCTCTTGGCCGTCGCTATAGTGTCACTGTTACTGAGTAGCGACCTCTTGGCCGTCGCTGTAGTGTCACTGTTACTGAGTAGCGACCTCTTGGCCGTCGCTATTGTGTCACTGTTACTGAGTAGCGACCTCTTGGCCGTCGCTATTGTATCACTGTTACTGAGTAGCGACCTCTTGGCCGTCACTATAGTGTCACTGTTACTGAGTAGCGACCTCTTGGCCGTCGCTATAGTGTCACTGTTACTGAGTAGCGACCTCTTGGCCGTCGCTATAGTGTCACTGTTACTGAGTAGCGACCTCTTGGCCGTCGCTATAGTGTCACTGTTACTGAGTAGCGACCTCTTGGCCGTCGCTGTAGTGTCACTGTTACTGAGTAGCGACCTCTTGGCCGTCGCTATAGTGTCACTGTTACTGAGTAGCGACCTCTTGGCCGTCTCTGTTGTGTCACTGTTACTGAGTAGCGACCTCTTGGCCGTCGCTATAGTGTCATTGTTACTGAGTAGCGACCTCTTGGCCGTCGCTATAGTGTCACTGTTACTGAGTAGCGACCTCTTGGCCGTCGCTATAATGTCACTGTTACTGAGTAGCGACCTCTTGGCCGTCGCTATAGTGTTACTGTTACTGAGTAGCGACCTCTTGGCCGTCGCTATTGTGTCACTGTTACTGAGTAGCGACCTCTTGGCCGTCGCTATAGTGTCACTGTTACTGAGTAGCGACCTCTTGGCCGTCGCTGTAGTGTCACTGTTACTGAGTAGCGACCTCTTGGCCGTCGCTATTGTGTCACTGTTACTGAGTAGCGACCTCTTGGCCGTCGCTATTGTATCACTGTTACTGAGTAGCGACCTCTTGGCCGTCACTATAGTGTCACTGTTACTGAGTAGCGACCTCTTGGCCGTCGCTATAGTGTCACTGTTACTGAGTAGCGACCTCTTGGCCGTCGCTATAGTGTCACTGTTACTGAGTAGCGACCTCTTGGCCGTCGCTATAGTGTCACTGTTACTGAGTAGCGACCTCTTGGCCGTCGCTGTAGTGTCACTGTTACTGAGTAGCGACCTCTTGGCCGTCGCTATTGTGTCACTGTTACTGAGTAGCGACCTCTTGGCCGTCGCTATAGTGTCACTGTTACTGAGTAGCGACCTCTTGGCCGTCGCTATAGTGTCACTGTTACTGAGTAGCGACCTCTTGGGCGTCGCTATAGTGTCACTGTTACTGAGTAGCGACCTCTTGGCCGTCTCTGTTGTGTCACTGTTGCTGAGTAGCGACCTCTTGGCCGTCTCTGTTGTGTCACTGTTGCTGAATAGCGACCTCTTGGCCGTCGCTACAGTGTCACTGTTACTGAGTAGCGACCTCTTGGCCGTCGCTATAGTGTCACTGTTACTGAGTAGCGACCTCTTGGGCGTCGCTATAGTGTCACTGTTACTGAGTAGCGACCTCTTGGCCGTCTCTGTTGTGTCACTGTTGCTGAGTAGCGACCTCTTGGGCGTCGCTATAGTGTCACTGTTACTGAGTAGCGACCTCTTGGCCGTCTCTGTTGTGTCACTGTTGCTGAGTAGCGACCTCTTGGCCGTCTCTGTTGTGTCACTGTTGCTGAGTAGCGACCTCTTGGCCGTCGCTATAGTGTCACTGTTACTGGGTAGCGACCTCTTGGGCGTCGCTATAGTGTCACTGTTACTGAGTAGCGACCTCTTGGCCGTCTCTGTTGTGTCACTGTTACTGAGTAGCGACCTCTTGGCCGTCTCTGTTGTGTCACTGTTGCTGAGTAGCGACCTCTTGGCCGTCTCTGTTGTGTCACTGTTGCTGAGTAGCGACCTCTTGGCCGTCGCTGTAGTGTCACTGTTACTGAGTAGCGACCTCTTGGCCGTCGCTGTAGTGTCACTGTTACTGAGTAGCGACCTCTTGGCCGTCTCTGTTGTGTCACTGTTGCTGAGTAGCGACCTCTTGGCCGTCGCTATAGTGTCACTGTTGCCGATTAGCGATCACAGTTTTTTTCACCAACTTCAACACGTCTTAATCGGTTCAGAAAAGCTGTGTCGACCTGTGAGAGAGAAAATTAATACTTTACAAAATCTTGCCCCAAGAACACAGGATTTGTGTGTGATGGCGACGCTATACAGAATCTATACAAGCTCTATCATTATTATTATTAAATTATATTATTGACCCTTGTGGGTTTAGCACTTATGAACATGTTAATTATATTATTATTATTATTATTATTATTATTATTATTATTGTTATTATTATTATTGTTATTATTACTATTATTATTATTATTATTATTATTATTATTATTATTATTATTATTATTATTATTATTATTATTATTAATATTATTTGATAAATTAGACACATGTGCAACTCTTGGGTATCTTTATTGAGGAAACGTTTCGCCACACAGTGGCTTCATCAGTCCATACATAGGAGAAACTTGAAGAACAGGAGGAGAATGAGGTAATCAGTCCCTCAACCTTGAGTCGATGTGTTCAGTCCATCAATCCATCAAGGTTGAGGGACTGATTACCTCATTCTCCTCCTGTTCTTCAAGTTTCTCCTTTGTATGGACTGATGAAGCCACTGTGTGGCGAAACGTTTCCTCAATAAAGATACCCAAGAGTTGCACATGTGTCTAATTTATCAACATGTCGGTTCTCTGAACCATTCATATACAAGCATCTATTTACAATAGATCTATTTACAATAGATTTGTGTATATTTTAAGTCAATAAATGTCAGAATAGACCAGCATGTACTAATATTTCTTGGTTTAGAAAGACACGTAAGCAAACACTATAACATATTTATTAGAAAACGTTTCGGTCCTGGAACCTTGATCACTTCTAAAACAACTTGTCGGTATTTATTACCAAGGTTTATACTAATATTTCTTACCATCATGTAGACGTAAATTCACCATAATATATTAATCTGCATATTTCGACCCCCTTCTGGGGTCCTCTTCAGCAGATGTAGTCTCGCCAGTACTAATGATAGCTGCCTTCTCCTTGACAGGTGGTCGTCAAGCATTCAGAGACTTTCTGAAGTGCGAATACTCAGAGGAGAATATCTTGTTCTGGCAAGCCTGTGAAGATCTCAAGGTTGAGAATAATCCATCTGTTATAGAAGAGAAAGCCAGGTTGATTTATGAAGACTATATCTCTATTCTCTCTCCTAAGGAGGTATGTTGGTGTATATTTACTGGTATGCTTCCCGTAGCTTCGTTCAAGGTATATATGCTGGTGTATACTTACTGGAGGTATATTCGTGTTATTAAAGGTATACTCTCATTCAGAAACGTATATTGGTATGCTGGTATACAGGACTCACAGATTTACTTCCTGTATTCCCGTGCAAGGTATATATATATATATATATATATATATATATATATATATATATATATATATATATATATATATATATATATATATATATATATATATATATATATATATATATATGCAATAAGATCACAGTAAACAGGTGATTTTAGAATATGCAAAACAACCACTCTGAAAGAATAGAGAAATTCCAAGCGCTTTCGTGACTACTCACATTATCAAGGAACTATGAAAGTAAAGCATCCAAGGAAGCTATATAAGGGGTCTGGCCAGCACCTCACTATCAGATCCCACAACGGTTAAACACCTGACGCGCGCCGACCCAACTTGGATAGGTCCTTTGCACAACTCACCCACAAACTATTCTACCCAAGAAAATTTAAAAATTATTATTTGTCCAGTGTATTATTAAATTCTTCCCAAATTCTATTAATTAAAAATGGATCTAATTTATATAAACCAAAGGAAATATTCATATTATTGTCAAAACTGCTTTTTATGAAACAAGATTCAATTATATTTCTGTCGACCATGGACTTGCTTGATACTACTTACTTGATTTTCAAAAAGTTGAGAAAGTAGTATCAAGCAAGTCCATGGTCGACAGGAATATAATTGAATCTTGTTTCATAAAAAGCAGTTTTGACAATAATATGAATATTTCCTTTGGTTTATATAAATTAGATCCATTTATAATTAATAGAATTTGGGAAGAATTTATACACAAATAACCCGCACATAAAAGACAGAAGCTTACGACGACGTTTCGGTCCGACTTGGACCATTGACAAAGTCACACTGTTGGGAAGAATTTAATAATACACTGGACAAATAATAATTTTTAAATTTTCTTGGGTAGAATAGTTTGTGGGTGAGTTGTGCAAAGGACCTATCCAAGTTGGGCCGGCGCGCGTCAGGTGTTTAACCGTTGTGGGATCTGATAGTGAGGTGCTGGCCAGACCCCTTATATAGCTTCCTTGGATGCTTTACTTTCATAGTTCCTTGATAATGTGAGTAGTCACGAAAGCGCTTGGAATTTCTCTATTCTTTCAGAGTGGTTGTTTTGCATATATATATATATATATATATATATATATATATATATATATATATATATATATATATATATATATATATATATATATATATATATATATATATATATATATATATATATATATATATTTCTCACTTGGTTCAAAGGCTCCTATACATTCACTTAACATCTCCCAAAATCTCTCTCTCTCCTCTGCATTCCTCTCTTCTCCAGGTGCAACCTTTACTTTAATCCACATAATTCTTGAATTTACACATTCATATTCTCTTTTCTCCTTCCATAACTGATCATTTAACATTACTGCTACCCCTTCCTTTGCTCTAACTCTCTCAGATACTCCAGATTTAATCCCATTTATTTCCCCCCACTGAAACTCTCCTACCCCCTTCAGCTTTGTTTTGCTTAGGGCCAGGACATCCAACTTCTTTTCATTCATAACATCAGCAATCATCTGTTTCTTGTCATCCGCACTACATCCACGCACATTTAAGCATCCCAGTTTTATAAAGTTTTTCTTCTTCTCTTTTTTAGTAAATGTCTACAGGAGAAGGGGTTACTAGCCCATTGCTCCCGGCATTTTAGTCGCCTCATACGACACGCATGGCTTACGGAGGAAAAATTCTTTTCCACTTCCCCATGGACAATAGAAGAAATAAAGAAGAACAAGAGCTATTTAGAAAAAGGAGAAAAACCTAGATGTATGTATATATATATGCATGTGCGTGTCTGTGAAGTGTGACCAAAGTGTAAGTAGGAGTAGCAAGATATCCCTGTTATCTAGCGTGTTTATGAGACAGAAAAAGAAACCAGCAATCCTACCATCATGCAAAACAGCTACAGGTTTTTGTTTCACAGTCATCTGGCAGGACGGTAGAACTTCCCTGGGTGGTTGCTGTCTACCAATCTACTACCTGGACCAGGTGTTTACAGTGAAACATATAAGTGAACAGTATTTAGATAAGGCTAAAGAGGTCTTTGTGGCATTTATGGATTTGGAAAAGGCGTATGACAGGGTGGATAGGGGGGCAATGTGGCAGATGTTGCAGGTGTATGGTGTAGGAGGTACGTTACTGAAAGCAGTGAAGAGTTTTTACGAGGATAGTGAGGCTCAAGTTAGAGTATGTAGGAAAGAGGGAAATTTTTTCCCAGTAAAAGTAGGCCTTAGACAGGGATGTGTGATGTCACCGTGGTTGTTTAATATATTTATAGATGGGGTTGTAAGAGAAGTAAATGCGAGGGTCTTGGCAAGAGGCGTGGAGTTAAAAGATAAAGAATCACACACAAAGTGGGAGTTGTCACAGCTGCTCTTTGCTGATGACACTGTGCTCTTGGGAGATTCTGAAGAGAAGTTGCAGAGATTGGTGGATGAATTTGGTAGGGTGTGCAAAAGAAGAAAATTAAAGGTGAATACAGGAAAGAGTAAGGTTATGAGGATAACAAAAAGATTAGGTGATGAAAGATTGAATATCAGATTGGAGGGAGAGAGTATGGAGGAGGTGAACGTATTCAGATATTTGGGAGTGGACGTGTCAGCGGATGGGTCTATGAAAGATAAGGTGAATCATAGAATTGATGAGGGAAAAAGAGTGAGTGGTGCACTTAGGAGTCTGTGGAGACAAAGAACTTTGTCCTTGGAGGCAAAGAGGGGAATGTATGAGAGTATAGTTTTACCAACACTCTTATATGGGTGTGAAGCGTGGGTGATGAATGTTGCAGCGAGGAGAAGGCTGGAGGCAGTGGAGATGTCATGTCTGAGGGCAATGTGTAGTGTGAATATAATGCAGAGAATTCGTAGTTTGGAAGTTAGGAGGAGGGGCGGGATTACCAAAACTGTTGTCCAGAGGGCTGAGGAAGGGTTGTTGAGGTGGTTCGGACATGTAGAGAGAATGGAGCGAAACAGAATGACTTCAAGAGTGTATCAGTCTGTAGTGGAAGGAAGGCGGGGTAGGGGTCGGCCTAGGAAAGGTTGGAGGGAGGGGGTAAAGGAGGTTTTGTGTGCGAGGGGCTTGGACTTCCAGCAGGCATGCGTGAGCGTGTTTGATAGGAGAGAATGGAGACAAATGGTTTTTAATACTTGACGTGCTGTTGGAGTGTGAGCAAAGTAACATTTATGAAGGGATTCAGGGAAACCGGCAGGCCGGACTTGAGTCCTGGAGATGGGAAGTACAGTGCCTGCACTCTGAAGGAGGGGTGTTAATGTTGCAGTTTAAAAACTGTAGTGTAAAGCACCCTTCTGGCAAGACAGTGATGGAGTGAATGATGGTGAAAGTTTTTCTTTTTCGGGCCACCCTGCCTTGGTGGGAATCGGCCAGTGTGATAATAATAATAATAATAATAATAATATATATATATATATATATATATATATATATATATATATATATATATATATATATATATATATATATATATATATATATATATATATCTGTTGGTATAATGTCACATTAGGTATATCATGACCTCCAACCGAGGTCGTCTTCAGCAGATAAGTGAGTCAAACCTTCCGTCCCTACGCATTTTCCATCACATCACCAACACTCTTTCCCCTGGATCTGGGGAAGGATGACCTGGTACCTGGGGTAGCAGGAACTGATATCTGTGGAAGGAAAACCTGGCACTTGGGGAAGCAGTACCTGGTACCTAGGGAAGCAGTACCTAAAGAAGCATTGAGCGGTACCTGGGGAAGCAGGATCTGGTACCTGGGGAAGCAGGACCTGGTACCTGGGGAAGCAGGACTTGGAATCTAGGAAAGTAGGACCTGGTAAATGGGGAAGCAAGATCTGGTACCTGGGAAATCAGTATCTGGTAGTTGGAGAAGCAAGACCTGGTAACCGGGGAATCAGTACCTGGTGCCTGGGGAAGCAAGATCTAGTACCTGGGTAGAAAGACCTGTTACCTGGGGAAGCAAGACCTGGTACATGGGGAACCAGTATCTGATACCTGGGGAACCAGTACCTGATACCTGGGGAACCAGTACCTGGTACCTGGGGAACCAGTACCTTGTACCTGGGTAAGCAAAACCTGATACCTGGGGAACCAGTACCTGATACCTGGGGAACCAGTACCTGGTACCTGGGAACCAGTACCTGATACCTTGGGAACCAGTACCTGGTACCTGGGGAAGCAAGACCTGGTACCTGGGGAACGAGTACCTGGTACCTGGAGAAGCAAGACCTAGTACCTGGGGAACCAGTACCTGATACCTGGGTAAGCAAGACGTGGTACCTGGGGAACCAGTATATGATACCTGGGGAACCAGTACCTGGGGAACTAGTACCTAATACCTGGGGAACAACTACCTGGCACCTGGGGAACCAGTACCTGGGGAAGCAAGACGTGGTACCTGGGGAACCAGTACCTGGTACCTGGGGAAGCAAGACGTGGTACCTGGGGAACCAGTACCTGGTACCTGGGGAAGCAAGACGTGGCACCTGTGGAATCAGTACCTGGTACCTGGGGAAGCAAGACGTGGTACTTGGGGAACCAGGACCTGGTACCTGGGGAAACAAGCCGTGGTACCTGGGGAAACAGTACCTGATACCTGGGGAAGCAAGACATGGTACCTGGGGAACCAGTACCTGGTACCTGGGGAAGCAAGACGTGGAATCTGGGGAACCAGTACCTGCTACCTGTGAAAGGAAGACGTGGTACCTGGGGAACCAGTACCTGGTACCTGGGGAAGCAAGACGTGGTGCCTGGGAACCAGTTCCTGGTACCTGGGGAAGCAAGACATGGTGCCTGGGGAACCAGTACCTGGTACCTGGGAACCAAGACGTGGTACCTGGGGGACCAGTACCTGGTACCTGGGAAAGCAAGACGAGGTACCTGGGAGAATCAGTTCCTGGTACCTGGGGAAGCAAGACGTGGTACCTGGGGAACCAATACCTGGTACCTGGGCAAGCAAGACTTGGTATCTGGGGAACCAGTACCTGGTACCTGGGGAAGCAGACCTGGTACCTGGGGAACTAGTACCTGGTACCTGGGGAAGCAAGACGTGGTACCTGGGGAACCAGTACCTGGTACCTGGGGAAGCAAGATCTGGTACCCGGGGAACCAGTACCTGGTACCTGGGGAAGCAAGACGTGGTACCTGGGGAACCAGTACCTGGTACCTGGGGAAGCAAGATCTGGTACCTGGGGAACCAGTGCCTGGTACCTGGGGAAGCAAGACGTGGTACCTGGGGAACCAGTACCTGGTACCTTGGGAAGCAAGACGTGGTACCTGGGGAACCAGTACCTGGTACCTGGGGAAGCAAGACGTGGTACCTGGGGAACCAGTACCTGGTACCTTGGGAAGCAAGACTTGGTACCTGGGGAACCAGTACCTGGTACCTGGGGAAGCAAGACCTGGTACCTGGGGAACCAGTACCTGATACCTGGGTAAGCAAGACGTGGTACCTGGGGAACCAGTATATGATACCTAGGGAACCAGTACCTGGGGAACTAGTACCTAATACCTGGGGAACAACTACCTGACACCTGGGGAACCAGTACCTGGGGAAGCAAGACGTGGTACCTGGGGAACCAGTACCTGGTACCTGGGGAAGCAAGACGTGGTACCTGAGGAACCAGTACCTGGTACCTGGGGAAGCAAGACGTGGCACCTGTGGAATCAGTACCTGGTACCTGGGGAAGCAAGACGTGGTACTTGGGGAACCAGGACTTGGTACCTGGGGAAACAAGCCGTGGTACCTGTGGAAACAGTACCTGATACCTGGGGAAGCAAGACATGGTACCTGGGGAACCAGTACCTGGTATCTGGGGAAGCAAGACGTGGAACCTGGGGAACCAGTACCTGCTACCTGGGAAAGGAAGATGTGGTGGTACCTGGGGAACCAGTACCTGGTACCTGGGGAAGCAAGACGTGGTGCCTGGGAACCAGTTCCTGGTACCTGGGGAAGCAAGACATGGTGTCTGGGGAACCAGTACCTGGTACCTGGGAACCAAGACGTGGTACCTGGGGGACCAGTACCTGGTACCTGGGAAAGCAAGACGTGGTACCTGGGAGAATCAGTTCCTGGTACCTGGGGAAGCAAGACGTGGTACCTGGGGAACCAATACCTGGTACCTGGGGAAGCAAGACGTGGTATCTGGGGAACCAGTATCTGGTACCTGGGGAAGCAGACCTGGTACCTGGGGAACTAGTACCTGGTACCTGGGGAAGCAAGACGTGGTACCTGGGGAACCAGTATCTGGTACCTGGGGAACCAATACCTGGTACCTGGGGAAGCAAGATCTGGTACCCGGGGAACCAGTACCTGGTACCTGGGGAAGCAAGACGTGGTACCTGGGGAACCAGTACCTGGTACCTGGGGAAGCAAGATCTGGTACCTGGGGAACCAGTGCCTCGTACCTGGGGAAGCAAGACGTGGTACCTGGGGAACCAGTACCTGGTACCTTGGGAAGCAAGACGTGGTACCTGGGGAACCAGTACCTCGTACCTGGGGAAGCAGACCTGGTACCTGGGGAACTAGTACCTGGTACCTGGGGAAGCAAGACGTGGTACCTGGGGAACCAGTATCTGGTACCTGGGGAACCAATACCTGGTACCTGGGGAAGCAAGATCTGGTACCCGGGGAACCAGTACCTGGTACCTGGGGAAGCAAGACGTGGTACCTGGGGAACCAGTACCTGGTACCTGGGGAAGCAAGATCTGGTACCTGGGGAACCAGTGCCTCGTACCTGGGGAAGCAAGACGTGGTACCTGGGGAACCAGTACCTGGTACCTTGGGAAGCAAGACGTGCTACCTGGGGAACCAGTACCTGGTACCTGGGGAAGCAAGACGTGGTACCTGGGGAACCAGTACCTGGTACCTCGGGAAGCAAGACGTGGTACCTGGGGAACCAGTACCTGGTACCTGGGGAAGCAAGACCTGGTACCTGGGGAACCAGTACCTGGTACCTGGGGAAGCAAGACCTGGTACCTGGGGAACCAATACCTGGTACCTGGGGAAGCAAGACCTGGTACCTGGGGAACCAGTACCTGGTACTTGGGGAAGCAAGACCTGGTACCTGGGGAACCAGTACCTGATACCTGGGGAAGCAAGACCTTGTACCTGGGGAAGCAGTACCTGGTACCTGGGGAAGCAAGACCTGGTACCTGGGGAATCAGTACCTGGTACCTGGGGAAGCAAGACCTGGTACCTGGGGAACCAGTACCTGATACCTAGGGAAGCAAGACCTGGTACCTGCGGAACCAGTACCTGGTACCTGGGGAACCAGTACCTGGTACCTGGGGAAGCAACACCTGGTACCTGCGGAACCAGTACCTGGTACCTGGGGAACCAGTACCTGGTACCTGGGGAAGCAAGACCTGGTACCTGCGGAACCAGTACCTGGTACCTAGGGAAGCATGACCTGGTACCTGCGGAACCAGTACCTGGTACCTGGAGAATCAGTACCTGGTACCTGGGGAAGCATGACCTGGTACCTGCGGAACCAGTACCTGGTACCTGGGGAACCAGTACCTTGTACCTGGGGAAGCAAGACCTGGTACCTGGGGAACCAGTACCTGGTACCTGGGGAACCAGTACCTGGTACCTGGGGAACCAGTACCTGGTACCTGGGGAACCAGTACATGGTACCTGAGGAACCAGTACCTGGTACCTGGGGAACCAGTACCTGGTACCTGGGGAACCAGTACCTGGTACCTGGGGAACCAGTACCTGGTACCTGGGGAACCAGTACCTGGTACCTGGGGAACCAGTACCTGGTACCTGGGGAACCAGTACCTGGTACCTGGGGAACCAGTACCTGGTACCTGGGGAACCAGTACCTGGTACCTGGGGAACCAGTACCTGGTACCTGGGGAACCAGTACCTGGTACCTGGGGAACCAGTACCTGGTACCTGGGGAACCAGTACCTGGTACCTGGGGAACCAGTACCTGGTACCTGGGGAAGCACGTCGTGGGACTATTTGTGTCAAGTGAGAATTAACATCTGTCAACACAACCTGAGTCCTTGTAAGTGTTGGTGTGCACTCACCTATTTGTGGTTGCAGGGGTCGATTCACAGCTCCTGGCCCCGCCTCTTCACTGGTCGCTACTAGGTCCACTCTCTCCCTGTTCCATGAGGTTTATCATACCTCTTCTTAAAGCTATGTATGGATCCTGCCTCCACTAATATAACTCTCCAGATTGTTCCACTTCCTGACAACTGTATGACTGAAGAAATAATTCCTAACATCCCTGTGACTCATCTGAGTTTTCAACTTCCATTTGTGTCACCTTGTTGCTGTGTCACATCTCTGGAACATCTTGTCTTTGTTCACCCCGTCTATTTCTCTTAGTTTTTTATGTCGTTATCATGTCCCCGCTTTCTCTCCTGTCCTCCAGTTTCGTCAGGTAAATTTCTCTTAACCTCTCCTCCTAGGACATTTCCCTTAGCTCTGGGACTAGTCTTGTTGCAAACCTTTGTACTTTAATTTCTTGACATGTTTGACCAGGTGTGGATTACATACTGATGCTGCATACTCCAATGTGGGCCTGACGTACACGATGTACAGTGTCTTGAACGATTTCTTTCTCAGGTGTCGGAACGCTATTCTTAGGTTTGCCAGTCGCCCGTATGCTGCAGCAGTTATTTGGTTGATGTGTGCTTCCGGAGACATGCTCGGTGTTATACTCACCCCAAGATCCTTTTCCTTTAGTAAGGTTTGGAGTTTTTGACCCTCTGCACTGTACTCTGCCTGCGGTCTTCTTTCACCTTCCCCGATCTTCAACCCCACTTAGTGGGGTTAAACTCAAGAAGCCAGTTGGCCTATGCTTGCAGCCTGTCCAGATCCCTTTGTAGGCTTACCTGTTCCTCATCCACTTGAATTCTCTACATTACCTTCACATCGTCTGCAAACAGGGACACCTCTGAATCTATCCTTTCGTTTATATCATTCACATATACCAGAAACAGCACTGGCCCTGGAATTGGCCCTTGTGGAACCCCACTCTTCACAGGAGCTCACTCTGACACCTCGTCACCTACCATCACTCGTTGTTTCCATCCTGTAAGCTATTCTCTGATCCACTATACCTGGAGTATACCTGGAGAGAGTTCTGGGGGTCAACGCCCCCACGGCCTGGTCTGTGACTAGGCCTCATGGTGGATCAGGGCCTGATCAACCAGGTTATAGTGTCTTTCCTGTTATTCCTGCTGGCTCCTCTAGTTTTTGCACTAATCTCTTGTCTGGAACTGTGTCAAAAGCCTTCTTGCATTTCAAGAAAATTCATTCTACCCACCCCTCTCTCCTGTCCTACTTCTGTCACCTTGTAAAACTCCAGCAAGTTTGTGATGCAGGATTTTTTCTCCATGAAACCATGCTGGTTATCATGTATAATCTCATTCCTTTCTAGGTCCTCCACCACACTTTTCCTGATAAGCTACTTCATGACTTTGCATGCTATTCATGTCAGTGACACTGGGCTGTAGTTTAATGCTACCTGCTTGTCTCCTTTCTTAAAAACTAGGACTACGTTTGCCGTCTTCCACACCTCAGGTAGTTGCTGTCTTTTGATGTGTTAAGATTGTTGTTAGTGGCACACACAGTGCCTCTGCTCCCACTCTCAGGGAGCAGCTTCATCATCTCCTCCTCGGTTGTGTGTATTGTGTCCAGCACTTGTTGGTGTACCCAACCATCCTGGTTTGCTGTAGTCTAGTCTGTCTCCACTGAAAACACTTCTTTGAATCTCACATTGAGTTCTTCACATACTTCTTATTCATTGCTTGTGATCTCAACTTCTTCCTTTTTCAGTCTGTGTTGGTGTGTTGGTGAGTGTTGGTGTGTGTTGGTGTGTTGGTGAGTGCTGGTGTGTGTTGGTGAGTGTTGGTGTGTGTTGGTGTGTGCTGGTGAGTGTTGGTATGTATTGATTTGGTCCAAGACTGGCAAAAACGGTCTCCAAAGTTTATTATTATTATTATTATTATTATTATTATTATTATTATTATTATTATTATCATTATTACAGGTATTTAGCTTGTATTACACATGTCACTGATATACCACATTATATTACAGGTCTTGCTGATATCTACTGTATTATTTATCTTGCTAATATCTGTTACAGACCTTACTGACATCCCCGACTGTATTGCAGGTCTTGCTGACATCCCTCACTGTTTTGAAGGTCTTGGTGACATCCCCTGCATTACAGATCTTGGTGACATCTCCCTCTGTATTACAGGTGTCGCTAGACTCACGGGTGCGTGAGATCATCAACAGGAACATGGTGGACCCAACCCCCCACACCTTCGACGAGGCACAGACACAGATCTACACCCTCATGCACCGTGATTCATACCCAAGGTTTATCAACTCCGCCATATACAAACGCCTGGCGCAACTCAATAACAACGGCAGCAGTGGCAGCAGCAGAAAGGAGAGCGCAACATAGGTGCAATCTTTACAACTGGTATGCCCTACCTAATCCTCAATCCTCCTCAGCAATCCCTACCCTGTTATCTTTATTTCCTCCTAATCCTCCCCTGTCCTCTATCCCCCAAGCCTCGGAGATCACGTGATCTAATGGATTATTCATCGCATCTCTGTTGTTTTTTCTCAGGATCGGGACCAGGATTCGTGTGTAAAAGGAAAATATCATGGTCATTACAGCCCTATCATCTTCTGAGATGGGGACTAGGAATACGTGTGTAAAGAGGAAATATCATGGTCATTACAGCCCTGTCTTATCTGAGATGGGGACCAGGAATTCAAGTGTAAAAGGAAAATAACATGGTCATTACAGCCCTATCTTCTGTGAGATGGGGACCAGAAATTCGTGTGTAAAGAGGAAACATTATGGTCATTACACCCCTATCTTTGAGATGGGGGCCAGGAATTCGCTTGAAAAGTGAAATACATCTTACACCAAAAATAATGGGATTTAGGTAATGCTGTGATTACAATCAAAGGGGAGAGATGTAAGTACTTCAGTTTGTAATTAAGTACACGATTCAGTTGGGGCACTTGTACCCAAGGTACTTACCTACTGTATGTACAGTGCTCATCACTGGCACAGAGACACCACTAACGTGTGATACCTTGAAGCAGCTCAACACTGAGCTAGACCAATGCTTGCTAGACTAGAAACTCTTGTTTAATCATCAATTTTTTTCTAACTCTTAGATTGTGCTGTCATTTGTTCAAGAGGTATAAATTAGGCACAAGTTAACATGAAGTCTTAAAGCACAAAAGAAACTCGTCTGTGGGTAATTTAAAAGTAAAGAAATGCTAATCTTAAAGTTTTCTGAGAATTGAGTCTCCCCTCCAAAATTCTTGCAATTATTTGTTAAATAATAAATTAGGCATAAATTAATGTAGAGTTTGAAGGCACAATAAATTTCCCCTATTAGTAATTATTGAAGATAAATTTAAAATTAAAATCAATAACTTTAAAAAGATTTTTTAAATTATTTTTTTAAAGTTACATAAATTTGTTTAAGATTCATAAATTATTAAGAAATTAATATAAATTCTCAAAATGCCAAAAAAAAAAAAAATAATTAGACCCGTGCCGGGAGAATACCCGCAAATAAAAAAAAACCATAATTTGTTTTTTAATATGAATCTCAAAAATTTTTGGAGAAAAGGTATGGAATTTCTCTCAGACGTTTACATATGATAGAGATGGTTGCTTATCTTATGAGGAAAGTGAGTACAAATAAGTTTTAAGCTGAGAACGATCGTGTCCAAGCACTAACTGCCACCCCCACACACCCTCCCCCTTCAGAAAAACATTTCAGTACCATTAGTGAGCATTCATGGGGACGCGCAATGCCCGTAGGGTACACAGCGCATACTATAAGAAAGTGACAGTGCCAGAAGGGTACAGGGCACTGCCCTGGCGACCACAACTGGCTTCAAGCCTAAAAATTATTCCTTTTTGGCAGGTATATAAAAACTTATACAAATGGATTTAACTATATTTTGTTCTCGATTAATTGATGAGATCTTTATATATGAAGGTGTTACTATAAAAATTATTGAAGTTATAGATGTTTGTAGGTTTTAACGATAGTATAAGAGATATGAGTGGTCGGTGCAGTTGGCAAATACTTAACGCAATATACCTTACCAAGCACTGGATCTATGTAAGATACTCATTTAGGTTGATAAAACTTGCCACTCTACGGGTAAGTGTTACACAATGATGTGCTCAAGGATTATTACGTTAGATGCCGACACATTCCAGATGTTATATGAGGAAAAAAATGTCTAAACGGATTTCCAGTTGAAGGTGATTTTTGTACCTTCATTCTCCAAGACTAATGTTTTACACGAATGTATTAATGTATGTGAGCTGAGTGCGTATTTTACTCTTGTATATGCAATTATATAAACGTATATATGTGTGAAGTTATTACCAAGGTATAATGCCCCTATCACAGCCTAAAATAGGCACGTACCAAATTTTTTTTCTTCAAAATAGTGGGGGCATGGATTTATATTTTGCCTTATTTATAAAAAAAATGACCAATACTTAAGTGCTAATGCCTCTGGATAAAGACAAAATATTTTTTTTTCCCTATAGGCTTGATGTAATGTCCGTAGTCTGTTGACATACTCGAGGTGAAGAACCAGTAAAGTGGTATCGGTACCCACAGCAACCACAAGTGATATCCCAAGACTTAAGTCTGGCTGAGGCAATACACATCAAACTAACCTAATTTAGCCACAACCAAGCCTTCTGTAACCTAATCACATGTCTATTTAAATTTGTTTGGGTTTGTGAAAAGTCTTGGGATCAATGCATGTCTGCTTTCAATGTCAACACTTGAGATTTTACCGAAAAAAATTGTGTGTAATGATTTAGCCAGACCTGAGTCCTGAGGATTGTATTCTAGTCTTGGATGACTGGATTCCAGCCTTTGATGACTAGATTCCAATCTTGGAGGATTGGATTCCAATCTTGGATGACTGGATTACAATCTTGGACGACTAAATCCCATTCTTTGGCGAACAGATGTCATTGTTCAAGACTGGATATCAGAGTTGAACCATTGGATTCCAATCTTTCCCTTCCCATCAACTACAGGGGGCTGTCAATCCTCTGAAGTCATTAATGACCACATACATTAGTACTAATACAGGGTTTTTCAAAATAATGGACCCAATTTCAAAGCTGTATACAGCCTTGCCTCACTTAGCGACGTTCTCGTTTATCGACGACTTGGACTTGCGGTGGGCTCTCTGACCAGTATGCATACCTAAATAATGTATATTAGACCTGATTCCCTCTATTCTGTTTATTACAATATACAGTACACTACTGTATGAACATTTAAAAATATACCAGAAATGTTACAAAATGGTGCAAAGGTGACATTAAAACAATATCAGAGATGGCTGACACAAACCCACTACCATTACGTATAGTATGCTCCTCGCTTAGTGAGGAGCATACTATGTGTAATGGTTAGGTGAGGAGAGGCTGTATATTTCAAATCGAGTCCCTATATATGTATCACCATCCTTAAGTGTGTCTTCAAATTACAGACTCAAAATCCCAGTCTTATTTTCCATATAGATACACTTAGCCCCCCTTTATATATATATATATATATATATATATATATATATATATATATATATATATATATATATATATATATATATATATATATATATATATATATATATATGAATGGTTCAGAGAATCGACATGTTGATAAATTAGACACATGTGCAACTCTTGGGTATCTTTATTGAGGAAACGTTTCGCCACACAGTGGCTTCATCAGTCCATACAAAGGAGAATCTTGAAGAACAGGAGGAGAATGAGGTAATCAGTCCCTCAACCTTGAGTCGATGTGGTCAGTCCATCAATCTTGAATAGAATACGGCATACGTGCTGAGAAGGAGCTTATAAACCGTTGGCAGGAGAGGTGCAGCAGTCATAGGTCGTGTAACATATGTTCAATGTTGAAGTAGGTCGTGCCCAATTCTATTCAAGATTGATGGACTGACCACATCGACTCAAGGTTGAGGGACTGATTACCTCATTCTCCTCCTGTTCATCAAGATTCTCCTTTGTATGGACTGATGAAGCCACTGTGTGGCGAAACGTTTCCTCAATAAAGATACCCAAGAGTTGCACATGTGTCTAATTTATCATATATATATATATACATACAGTGGAACCTTGGCTTACGAACGCGAAACCATGCGAATTTTTCAGGATACGAACCGTGGTTCGGTCAATTTTTTTGCTTCTGGATACGAACGAAATTTCGGGATGAACTTCCCCCTGGCGAGAGGTTCCTTAAATAAATAAATAAACAAAATATTTCTTTTTTTGCAAAAGTTACAATATGTGTTTACATACCATAATATAACTGAAGCAAAGAAAGCCATTATCATGCTGATGTATTTTGGGCAGACTTAACCTGATACTAATAGACAACTAAGTCTAGACAAGTGAAAAATGTACTAGTAATGGTTACAAATATTTGTTAATGGTGGAGCCAACTACTGGCAGCCTTTGAAGCTTCTCATTACTGTTATTATTATTATTATTATTATTATTATTATTATTATTATTATTATTATTATGTATTATTATTATAGAACTACAGACCAATAGCACTAACATCCCATATCATAAAAATCTTTGAAAGGGTCCTAAGAAGCAAGATCACCACCCATCTAGAAACCCATCAGTTACACAACCCAGGGCAACATGGGTTTAGAACAGGTCGCTCCTGTCTGTCTCAACTACTGGATCACTACGACAAGGTCCTAAATGCACTAGAAGACAAAAAGAATGCAGATGTAATATATACAGACTTTGCAAAAGCCTTCGACAAGTGTGACCATGGCGTAATAGCGCACAAAATGCGCGCTAAAGGAATAACAGGAAAAGTTGGTCGATGGATCTATAATTTCCTCACTAACAGAACACAGAGAGTAGTCGTCAACAGAGTAAAGTCCGAGGCAGCTACGGTGAAAAGCTCTGTTCCACAAGGCACAGTACTAGCTCCCATCTTGTTCCTCATCCTCATATCCGACATAGACAAGGATGTCAGCCACAGCACCGTGTCTTCCTTTGCAGATGACACCCGAATCTGCATGACAGTGTCTTCCATTGCAGACACTGCAAGGCTCCAGGCGGACATCAACCAAATCTTTCAGTGGGCTGCAGAAAACAATATGAAGTTCAACGATGAGAAATTTCAATTACTCAGATATGGTAAACATGAGGAAATTAAATCTTCATCAGAGTACAAAACAAATTCTGGCCACAAAATAGAGCGAAACACCAACGTCAAAGACCTGGGAGTGATTATGTCGGAGGATCTCACCTTCAAGGACCATAACATTGTATCAATCGCATCTGCTAGAAAAATGACAGGATGGATAATGAGAACCTTCAAAACTAGGGAGGCCAAGCCCATGATGACACTCTTCAGGTCACTTGTTCTATCTAGGCTGGAATATTGCTGCACTCTAACAGCACCTTTCAAGGCAGGTGAAATTGCCGACCTAGAAAATGTACAGAGAACTTTCACGGCGCGCATAACGGAGATAAAACACCTCAATTACTGGGAGCGCTTGAGGTTTCTAAACCTGTATTCCCTGGAACGCAGGAGGGAGAGATACATGATTATATACACCTGGAAAATCCTAGAGGGACTAGTACCGAACTTGCACACGAAAATCACTCACTACGAAAGCAAAAGACTTGGCAGACGATGCACCATCCCCCCAATGAAAAGCAGGGGTGTCACTAGCACGTTAAGAGACCATACAATAAGTGTCAGGGGACCGAGACTGTTCAACTGCCTCCCAGCACACATAAGGGGGATTACCAACAGACCCCTGGCAGTCTTCAAGCTGGCACTGGACAAGCACCTAAAGGTAGTTCCTGATCAGCCGGGCTGTGGCTCGTACGTTGGTTTGCGTGCAGCCAGCAGCAACAGCCTGGTTGATCAGGCGCTGATCCACCAGGAGGCCTGGTCACAGACCGGGCCGCGGGGGCGTTGACCCCCGAAACTCTCTCCAGGTAAACTCCAGGTAATAATAATGATTATTATTAGTAGTAGTAGTACGTACGTGGTGAGGGGCTCTTGATCTAGGGAACTGGATCTGTGCTCCAGGTCCCTATATTAATAATAATAATTATTATTATAATATGTAAGTACTACTAATAATAATACATAATATAATAATAACAAAATAATACTATATAATAATAATAATATAATATAGTAATATATAACAATACGTAACAGTACAATAATAATAATTATAATAATAATATTATGTACGTAGTGCATATAATTTAGTTGAACACCAGCACAGTGGTCACCGTGCTACTCTCGCGCTCGCACGAATTATCGTTATTTTCTTACGTTTCCTGCAATTAATTCGCCAGATTTCTTTGTTTTAACCATGGATCCTGAGAAAGTAAGTGCATAGGAGAGTGCCGAGAAGAAAGAGAGGATGATTTGCATGGAATTAAAGCAGGAAATGATTTATAAGCAGAGACTAGGTATGAGGGTTGAGAACTTGGCGAGTGAGTACAAGCGTAGCCCTTCTTCTATATGTACGTACGAGTTTAGCGCTTCCCCATGATTATAATAATAATAATATACTATATGTACAATACTAAAGTAGAGGGAGTCTATAAAAGCTATAGCACCAGCAATAGTAATTACTAAGCAGTGGACGTCTGTCTGCTGGTGTTATGGTTGACGGAGAAACAACTCTCAAGAGATACATAGTGTAGTGAGATAAACGTAAAAAGTATACATAAGAGTTCTTAAGAAAAGTGTGAACAGACAGGATATGCCGCTCTGCATTTCTTCTCCAAGGTATGTAAATGTCGTATGTCCACCAGATTTAATTCAGTTATCCTCTCAAACTCCGTTTTCTCTTATAACACCTCTGACGTTTTCTTAGCTAGACTATACGACCACAATCTTCCTCCCTCAGCTCTCCATATAATAATATATTTTATTCGTTCTACAGTGTATATCATGTTTCTATGTTATTTATATTGTTTATTATGTCATATTAGTTGAATTGTGATGGAGAAATAAGCCATAGAGTTAATATTATTTTGTCATGCCTCCTGAGAGCAGGAATTAAGCTGGAACGAATTAATTGCATTTCAATTAATTTAAAGGGCGAAAATTGACTTGGTATACGAACAAGTTCACTGAACGGATTAAATTCGTAATACGAGGTTCCACTGTACATATATATATATATATATATATATATATATATATATATATATATATATATATATATATATATATATATATATATATTTATATATATTTATATATATATATATATATATATATATATATATATATATATATATATATATATATATATATATATATATATATATATATATATATATATATATATATATACCCCAAAATTTTCGCAGTCAAAATTTTTTTCGAAATTTCAAAAAAACCCATTTTCCGAGTATGAAAGGCAATTTTTTTTTCCCCAAAAAAAGGCCATTCAATGGTGGCATTTATTACCTCACTTTAAACACATAGAATCTTTGTAAATTTTGATTCTTTTTACGTAGTCTGTGTTTTTAGTGACACAGGTGAGTGCTTGTGGGTCACAATGTTTACCAATGATGTCAGATCATCAGTTGTATGTTAAGTGAGTTTTAATGGTGCCAGCCACATTATTATTACTATAGGGGAAGGGGTAATACAGCTCCAAGGTCTTGGATTAAGAACCCTTCACCAGACACATACCAAAGACAAGCATCTAGTCTCACATCAGTATATATAATTTTTTGCTTTGACCCAAAAAACTGGCCACGATTCGAGTCACATGGTTCAGGCAGTTCACAGATTACATCATCAGTCGTATTAGTTACATATACAGTGTATATGTAGGCCTATTAAATCCATAAGCCTAAACTGCATTTTTTGTAAAAGTAATGTAATTTGTTTTTGGGGGAAGGTCAAAATTTTTGAATAAAAAATCAAGACTGGGTCAATTAAGGTTATCATTTTTTGGTATATTTCTAAAGGCTATCTCCCCCCCCCATCCAGGCTGCATATCTCCTATATATATATATATATATATATATATATATATATATATATATATATATATATATATATATATATATATATATATATATATATGACCCTATCAGTGTTCTGGAGATATATAGTAAGGTTAGAGGAGACAGTTAGAACACTGTCTACCCAGGAGACAGTCCAGTTACAACACTGTCTACCCAGGAGACACTCCAGTTACAACACTGTCTACCCAGGAGACACTCCAGTCACAACACTGTCTACCCAGGAGACACTCCAGTCACAACACTGTCTACCCAGGAGACACTCCAGTCACAACACTGTCTACCCAGGAGACACTTCAGTTACAACACTGTCTACCCAGGAGACACTCCAGTTACAACACTGTCTACCCAGGAGACACTCCAGTCACAACACTGTCTACCCAGGAGACACTCCAGTCACAACACTGTCTACCCAGGAGACACTCCAGTCACAACACTGTCTACCCAGGAGACACTCCAGTCACAACACTGTCTACCCAGGAGACACTCCAGTCACAACACTGTCTACCCAGGAGACACTTCAGTTACAACACTGTCTACCCAGGAGACACTCCAGTCACAACACTGTCTACCCAGGAGACACTCCAGTCACAACACTGTCTACCCAGGAGACACTCCAGTCACAACACTGTCTACCCAGGAGACACTCCAGTTACAACACTGTCTACCCAGGAGACACTCCAGTCACAACACTGTCTACCCAGGAGACACTCCAGTCACAACACTGTCTACCCAGGAGACACTCCAGTTACAACACTGTCTACCCAGGAGACACTCCAGTCACAACACTGTCTACCCAGGAGACACTCCAGTCACAACACTGTCTACCCAGGAGACACTCCAGTTACAACACTGTCTACCCAGGAGACACTCCAGTTACAACACTGTCTACCCAGGAGACACTCCAGTTACAACACTGTCTACCCAGGAGACACTCCAGTCACAACACTGTCTACCCAGGAGACACTCCAGTTACAACACTGTCTACCCAGGAGACACTCCAGTCACAACACTGTCTACCTGGGGGGGGACAGTACAGTCACAACAGTCTACCTGGGGGGGGACACTCCAGTCACAACACTGTCTACCTGGGGGGGACACTCCAGTCACAACACTGTCTACCTGGGGGGGACACTCCAGTCACAACACTGTCTACCTGGGGGGGGACAGTACAGTCACAACAGTCTACCTGGGGGGGGACACTCCAGTCACAACACTGTCTACCTGGGGGGACACTCCAGTCACAACACTGTCTACCTGGGGGGGACAGTACAGTCACAACAGTCTACCTGGGGGGGGGACAGGACAGTCTACATAACTCTGGTATGAATGACGTAGCGGATGAATGAACGGCATTCATTTGAGAACACGTTAATTCCCTTCTGTATTTTTGATTACCTGATGATGGTGTACTGATTTTCACAAAGACTAGTTTGAAGTTGTATATAGTTGATGTAGATATTGAAGCAGGATGGTACTATCATTCTTAAATAGTTACTTGTGTTTATGATGGAATAAACGATAAAAAAGAATGGATATGTTTACCCCCTCGCTTTGACTATCCTTCGGAATAGTAGTTATGATGTTGTTGACTATTCTTCCATAAGATAATTGATGTGCCACAGAAATATTTTGAATTTTAAGTTGTAAATACCAGGACTCACGTTGTATAAAGTCCAAGTTGTAAATACCAGGACTCATGTTGTATGAAGTCCAAGTTGTAAATACCAGGACTTATGTTGTATAAAGTCCAAGTTGTAAATACCAGGACTCACGTTGTATAAAGTCCAAGTTGTAAATACCAGGACTCATGTATAAAGTCCAAGTTGTAAATACCAGGACTCATGTTGTATAAAGTCCAAGTTGTAAATACCAGGACTCATGTTGTATGAAGTCCAAGTTGTAAATACCAGGACTCACGTTGTATAAAGTCCAAGTTGTAAATACCAAGACTCATATTGTATAAAGTTCAAGTTGTAAATACCACGACTCATGTTATACAAAGTCCAAGTTGTAGATACCAAGAATCACATTATATCACTTTCGTAAAAGCTCCTTGGGGTCCCTACAGGCACCTGGGTCATTGAAAACCTCTCATGATAGAAAAGACTGAAGGTATTTCCCAGCAGTTAACATGTGTTCCACAGACAGCTGCATCCCACAGGTAGCACAGAGACGAGCAGGAACACCTGCAAGCTGGTGGCTGTGTCTCTGACCAAATTCTGACCCAGGAGACCAAACTTTGATCCTAGGAAAGCAAACTTTGATCCTAGGAGACCCAGCTTTGAAGCTAGGCGACCAAACTTTGAAAATAGGAAACCAAAGTTTCATCCTGGGAGACCAAACTTTGACCTAGGAGACCAAACCTTGACCTAGGAGACCAAACTTTGACCTAGGAGACCAAACCTTGACCTAGGAGACCAAACTTTGATCCTAGGAGACAAAACTTCGATCCTAGGAGACAAAACTTTGCTCCTGGGAGACCAAACTTTGCTCCTGGGAGACCAAACTTTGACCCTGGAGACCAAATTTTGACCCTAGGAGACCAAACTTTGCTCCTGGGAGACCAAACTTTGACCCTGAAGACCAAACTTTGACCCTAGCAGAACAAACTTTACTCCTGGGAGACCAAACTTTGATCCTAGGAGACCAAACTTTGCTCCTTGGAGACCAAACTTTGACCCTAGGAGACCAAACTTTGCTCCTGGGAGACCAAACTTTGACCCTAGGAGACCATCCAACACTCTTGGCTATCAGAAAAAATGCTACCAGCTTAAATAAACAAGTGTTTTAAAGCTGACACCGCTGACACTATCAGAACTAAGCTGCTGACACATCTGACACTATCAGAACTAAGCTGCTGGCACAGCTGACATTCTCAGCACAGCAGGTCAGGACAGGTGTCAGCACAGCAGGTATCAGCACAGGTGTCAGCACAGCAGGTATCAGCACAGGTGTCAGCACACCAGGTATCAGCACAGGTGTCAGCACAGCAGGTATCAGCACAGGTGTCAGCACAGCAGGTAAGGTAACCCACTATCGATCGTATGACGTCAGAGGCGCCATGTTGTATCCTCTCTCTCTCTCTCTCTCTCTCTCTCTCTCTCTCTCTCTCTCTCTCTCTCTCTCTCTCTCTCTCTCTCTCTCTCTCTCTCTCTCTCTCTCTCTCTCTCAACTGGACCTTGCTAGAGGATGGCGCGCCTCATTAACCAACCAGTACACTGCACCTGCTACCCACACGGACCTGGATTCGACTACTGGTTCATATCCCAAATTTGTGAACAGCATCAGTGTTGAAAAGTCTTGGTACTCTTGCACTCACAACACAGAATCAGGAACACAGGTTCGAATCCTCAGCTGGGCCGAGAAAGCCTTGTGCAGGCTCGATCCACAGTCTGTTTAATTTAAACATGAGTTCTTGTCTCAGGACAGCATGTCAGGTCCTGTTATCCCTGGTCACCTAGCAGTAAGTAGGTACCTGGGTGTTAGTCTACTAACACCTGCTGTCACTGTTCACCTAGCAGTAAGTAGGTACCTGGGTGTTAGTCTACTAACACCTGCTGTCACTTCACCTAGCAGTAAGTAGGTACCTGGGTGTTAGTAGACTAACACCTACCGCCACTGTTTACTTAGCATTAAGTAGGTACCTGGTGTTAGTGGACTGGTTTGGGTGGCATCCCGGGTGGTAGTAATAGTAACGATAATTGTAATAGTTACTCCTTGAAAACCCGTTTTCTGTAAAATGTAATAAAAGAAAACAAAACTAAGATAATGGTTAACTGCAACATTTTACACATATATTTAAACTTTAACTTAACATAGGTAAACTTATCAATGGATAATAATTTTCATACCAACGAGAAATTTTCATTTATGTCAATAAAATTATTTCCCTAAAAGAAATTTAATATAATTATGTTTCTCATGTACGTTTATATAATATATTTGTAGTCTTTTTTTTATTTTCTTCTCGCTTGTCTTCATTTATTTTTACTAAATATATACCCTGTGATCGACACCATGCCCAGCCCTTCTAGGGTAGGGTAGGTGCCCGAGCCCGAGCCTTTAGCTCATAAGACTGTCATTCCCATCAGACCAAAGAGGCCTAGCTTGTGGCTAGGCCTGGGGACAGATGGTCCCAAAGATGAGGAGGTGCTTGTGCCTCCTCCCATGGGAGACTTAGGTCTCAGACACTCCCTAAAGAGGGAGCCAAGGCCGGGCCACCACTTGGAAAAGGCCCGGACCGGGAGAATACCGGTTTATCTTTAATAATAATATTAAGGTGCCTGAATCGACACCATGCCCAACCCTTCTAGAGTAGGGTAGGTGCCTGAGCCGGAGCTTGCAGCTCACAAGCCTGTTTATCTGGAGATCTGGAGTTTATCTGGAGAGAGTTCCGGGGGTCAACGCCCCCGCGGCCCGGTCTGTGACCAGGCCTCCTTAAGTCAGTGTCCCAGGATGCGACCCACACCAGTCGACTAACACCCAGGTACCCATTTTGCTGATGGGGAACATAGACAACAGGTGGAAAGAAACACGTCCAATGTTTCTACTCTGGCTGGGAATCGAACCCAGGCCCTCACCGTGTGAAGCGAGAGCGTTAACCACCAGGCCACCAGAGCCCCCTGTCATTCCCATTAGCCCACTTGGGGCGGGGATGGCAGACCAGAGAGGCCTAGCTTGTGGCTAGGCCTGGGGACAGTTGGTCCCAAAGATGAGGAGGTACTTGTGCCTCCTCCCATGGGAGACTTAGGTCTCAGACACTCCCTAAAGAGGGAGCCAAGGCCGGGCCACCACTTGGACAAGGCCCGGGCCGGGAGAATACCGGCGAATCTTTAATAATAATAATATACCCTGAAAGGTATATTTCAGTTTATATACCAAGAGTTTACTTGAAGTGTATTTTCTAGTGGAGAAGAGGTTATTGAGGACCATAGTGCAGTAGATAGGTTTCAAACTTCACTAACCCAACTTTCTGCACTAATAATGAGTGGTAATAGTAGTAGTTGTGGTGGTAGTAATATTACTACTACTAGTAGTAGCAGTTGTAGTATCACTACTACCAGTAGTAAATCTTTGATAGTTACAACATTTCCACAACCAGTTCTGTCTTCACTACTACAACCAGTTCTGTCTTCAGTACTACAACCAGTTCTGTCTTCGGTACTACAACCAGTTCAGTCTTCAGTACTACAACCAGTTCTGTCTTCGGTACTACAACCAGTTCTGTCTTCAGTACAACAACCAGTTCTGTCTTCGGTACTACAACCAGTTCTGTCTTCAGTACTACAACCAGTTCTGTCTTCAGTACTACAACCAGTTCTGTCTTCAGGACTACAACCAGTTCTGTCTTCAGTACTACAACCAGTTCTGTCTTCAGTACTACAACCAGTTCTGTCTTCAGGACTACAACCAGTTCTGTCTTCAGTACTACAACCAGTTCTGTCTTCAGGACTACAACCAGTTCTGTCTTCACTACTACAACCAGTTCTGTCTTCAGTACTACAACCAGTTCTGTCTTCGGTACTACAACCAGTTCTGTCTTCAGGACTACAACCAGTTCTGTCTTCAGGACTACAACCAGTTCTGTCTTCAGGACTACAACCAGTTCTGTCTTCAGTACTACAACCAGTTCTGTCTTCAGTACTACAACCAGTTCTGTCTTAGGTACTACAACCAATTCTGTCTTCAGTACTACAACCAGTTCTGTCTTCAGTACTACAACCGGTTCTGTCTTCAGTACTACAACCAGTTCTGTCTTCAGTACTACAACCAGTTCTGTCTTCACTACTACAACCAGTTCTGTCTTCAGTACTACAACCAGTTCTGTCTTCACTACTACAACCAGTTCTGTCTTCAGTACTACAACCAGTTCTGTCTTCGGTACTACAACCAGTTCTGTCTTCAGTACTACAACCAGTTCTGTCTTCAGTACTACAACCAGTTCTGTCTTCAGGACTACAACCAGTTCTGTCTTCGGTACTACAACCAGTTCTGTCTTCAGGACTACAACCAGTTCTGTCTTCAACCAGTCTTCACTACTACAACCAGTTCTGTCTGTCTTCAGGACTACAACCAGTTCTGTCTTCAGGACTACAACCAGTTCTGTCTTCAGGACTACAACCAGTTCTGTCTTCAGTACTACAACCAGTTCTGTCTTCAGTACTACAACCAGTTCTGTCTTATGTACTACAACCAGTTCTGTCTTCAGTACTACAACCAGTTCTGTCTTCAACCGGTTCTGTCTTCAGTACTACAACCAGTTCTGTCTTCAGTACTACAACCAGTTCTGTCTTCACTACTACAACCAGTTCTGTCTTCAGTACTACAACCAGTTCTGTCTTCAGTTCTGTCTTCGGTACTACAACCAGTTCTGGTACTACAACCAGTTCTGTCTTCTACTCAGTTCTGTCTTCAGTACTACAACCAGTTCTGTCTTCGGTACTACAACCAGTTCTGTCTTCGGTACTACAATCAGTTCTGTCTTCGGTACTACAACCAGTTCTGTCTTCACTACTACAACCAGTTCTGTCTTCAGTACTACAACCAGTTCTGTCTTCACTACTACAACCAGTTCTGTCTTCAGTACTACAACCAGTTCTGTCTTCAGTACTACAACCAGTTCTGTCTTCAGTACTACAACCAGTTCTGTCTTCAGTACTACAACCAGTTCTGTCTTCGGTACTACAACCAGTTCTGTCTTCGGTACTACAACCAGTTCTGTCTTCAGTACTACAACCAGTTCTGTCTTCAGTACTACAACCAGTTCTGTCTTCAGTACTACAACGAGTTCTGTCTTCGGTACTACAACCAGTTCTGTCTTCAATACTACAACCAGTTCTGTCTTCGGTACTACAACCAGTTCTGTCTTCAGTACTACAACCAGTTCTGTCTTCGGTACTACAACCAGTTCTGTCTTCGGTACTACAACCAGTTCTGTCTTCGGTATTACAACCAGTTCTGTCTTCAGTACTACAACCAGTTCTGTCTTCAGTACTACAACCAGTTCTGTCTTCGGTACTACAACCAGTTCTGTCTTCGGTACTACAACCAGTTCTGTCTTCGGTACTACAACCAGTTCTGTCTTCAGTACTACAACCAGTTCTGTCTTCACTACTACAACCAGTTCTGTCTTCAGTACTACAACCAGTTCTGTCTTCAGTACTACAACCAGTTCTGTCTTCACTACTACAACCAGTTCTGTCTTCAGTACTACAACCAGTTCTGTCTTCAGGACTACAACCAGTTCTGTCTTCAGTACTACAACCAGTTCTGTCTTCAGTACTACAACCAGTTCTGTCTTCAGGACTACAACCAGTTCTGTCTTCAGGACTACAACCAGTTCTGTCTTCAGTACTACAACCAGTTCTGTGTTCACTACTACAACCAGTTCTGTCTTCACTACTACAACCAGTTCTGTCTTCAGTACTACAACCAGTTCTGTCTTCAGTACTACAACCAGTTCTGTCTTCAGTACTACAACCAGTTCTGTCTTCAGGACTACAACCAGTTCTGTCTTCAGTACTACAACCAGTTCTGTCTTCACTACTACAACCAGTTCTGTCTTCAGTACTACAACCAGTTCTGTCTTCGGTACTACAACCAGTTCTGTCTTCGGTACTACAACCAGTTCTGTCTTCAGTACTACAACCAGTTCTGTCTTCAGTACTACAACCAGTTCTGTCTTCGGTACTACAACCAGTTCTGTCTTCGGTACTACAACCAGTTCTGTCTTCGGTACTACAACCAGTTCTGTCTTCGGTACTACAACCAGTTCTGTCTTCGGTACTACAACCAGTTCTGTCTTCGGTACTACAACCAGTTCTGTCTTCGGTACTACAACCAGTTCTGTCTTCAGGACTACAACCAGTTCTGTCTTCGGTACTACAACCAGTTCTGTCTTCGGTACTACAACCAGTTCTGTCTTCGGTACTACAACCAGTTCTGTCTTCACTACTACAACCAGTTCTGTCTTCAGTACTACAACCAGTTCTGTCTTCAGTACTACAACCAATTCTGTCTTCAGTACTACAACCAGTTCTGTCTTCAGTACTACAACCAGTTCTGTCTTCAGTACTACAACCAGTTCTGTCTTCACTACTACAACCAGTTCTGTCTTCGGTACTACAACCAGTTCTGTCTTCAGTACTACAACCAGTTCTGTCTTCGGTACTACAACCAGTTCTGTCTTCACTAATACAACCAGTTCTGTCTTCGGTACTACAACCAATTCTGTCTTCAGTACTACAACCAGTTCTGTCTTCAGTACTACAACCAGTTCTGTCTTCAGTACTACGACCAGTTCTGTCTTTACTACAACCAGTTCTGTCTTCGGTACTACAACCATTTCTGTCTTCGGTACAACCAGTTCTGTCTTCAGTACTACAACCAGTTCTGTCTTCAGTACTACAACCAGTTCTGTCTTCAGTACTACAACCAGTTCTGTCTTCAGTACTACGACCAGTTCTGTCTTTACTACAACCAGTTCTGTCTTCGGTACTACAACCAGTTCTGTCTTCGGTACAACCAGTTCTGTCTTCAGTACTACAACCAGTTCTGTCTTCAGTAATACAAACAGTTCTGTCTTCAGTACAACCAGTTCTGTCTTCA
This sequence comes from Cherax quadricarinatus, assembly GCF_038502225.1. Taxonomy (NCBI): domain Eukaryota; kingdom Metazoa; phylum Arthropoda; class Malacostraca; order Decapoda; family Parastacidae; genus Cherax; species Cherax quadricarinatus. The sequence goes on from NW_027195051.1 coordinate 171,898, forward strand.
GGACTACAACCAGTTCTGTCTTCAGTACTACAACCAGTTCTGTCTTCAGTACTACAACCAGTTCTGTCTTCAGTACTACAACCAGTTCTGTCTTCAGTACTACAACCAGTTCTGTCTTCAGTACTACAACCAGTTCTGTCTTCAGGACTACAACCAGTTCTGTCTTCACTACTACAACCAGTTCTGTCTTCACTACTACAACCAGTTCTGTCTTCACTACTACAACCAGTTCTGTCTTCAGTACTACAACCAGTTCTGTCTTCAGTACTACAACCAGTTCTGTCTTCACTACTACAACCAGTTCTGTCTTCGGTACTACAACCAGTTCTGTCTTCACTACTACAACCAGTTCTGTCTTCACTACTACAACCAGTTCTGTCTTCACTACTACAACCAGTTCTGTCTTCAGTACTACAACCAGTTCTGTCTTCACTACTACAACCAGTTCTGTCTTCACTACTACAACCAGTTCTGTCTTCACTACTACAACCAGTTTGTCTTCAGTACTACAACCAGTTCTGTCTTCAGTACTACAACCAGTTCTGTCTTCGGTACTACAACCAGTTCTGTCTTCACTACTACAACCAGTTCTGTCTTCACTACTACAACCAGTTCTGTCTTCAGTACTACAACCAGTTCTGTCTTCAGTACTACAACCAGTTCTGTCTTCAGTACTACAACCAGTTCTGTCTTCAGTACTACAACCAGTTCTGTCTTCAGTACTACAACCAGTTCTGTCTTCACTACTACAACCAGTTCTGTCTTCACTACTACAACCAGTTCTGTCTTCGGTACAACCAGTTCTGTCTTCACTACTACAACCAGTTCTGTCTTCATTACTACAACCAGTTCTGTCTTCAGTACTACAACCAGTTCTGTCTTCACTACTACAACCAGTTCTGTCTTCACTACTACAACCGGTTCTGTCTTCGGTACTACAACCAGTTCTGTCTTCGGTACTACAACTGGTTCTGTCTTCAGGACTACAACCGGTTCTGTCTTCAGGACTACAACCAGTTCTGTCTTCAGTACTACAACCGGTTCTGTCTTCAGGACTACAACCAGTTCTGTCTTCGGTACTACAACCAGTTCTGTCTTCACTACTACAACCAGTTCTGTCTTCGGTACTACAACCAGTTCTGTCTTCACTACTACAACCGGTTCTGTCTTCGGTACTACAACCAGTTCTGCCTTCAGTTCTACAACCGGTTCTGTCTTCACTACTACAACCAGTTCTTGCTAGCATATCACCGCTCTTAGGACACATACACTATTCTAACACAATTTGCACTGTAGACAGAACTACTCTCTACAACACACTTAACCTTACGTTATCTATTTTCCATTGATACGTCTGTGTTTACAAGACGCACAGCCAGTAGTTAATACAAAATTTTTTGGGGATTTTTAACCCCAAAGGGTTAGCCAGCCAGGATACCCCAGGAAAGTCAGGGGGTCATCGAGGACTGTCTGTCTTGTTACCATTGTGGTCCTTCAGTCTTGTCTCCCAGGATGCCACCCACACCAGTCCACTAACACCCAGGTACCCATTTTGCTGATGGGAAACATAGACAACCAGTGTAAAGAAACATTCCCAATGTTTCTACCCTCGCTGGGAATCGAAGTCAGACCTTCGCCGTGTGAAGCGAGAACTCTAGCCACCAGGCCACGGGTGGAAACTCTCCTGGATTCAACCCAATTAAGATTCTATGGACAATAACCCAACACAAGATCAGAAAACAGACTGTGGAGAAGCTAATTGGTACTGTTAGTAGGTCCTAGTACCACCAAGAACTGTGTTCAACATTGGTCAGTTCTGTGTCGCAGCTGTAGCATTGGTCAGTTCTGTGTCGCAGCTGTAACATTGGTCAGTTCTGTGTCGCAGCTGTAGCATTGGTCAGTTCTGTGTCGCAGCTGTAACATTGGTCAGTTCTGTGTCGCAGCTGTAACATTGGTCAGTTCTGTGTCGCAGCTGTAACATTGGTCAGTTCTGTGTCGCAGATGTAGCATTGGTCAGTTTTGTGTCGCAGCTGTAGCATTGGTCAGTTCTGTGTCGCAGCTGTAGCATTGGTCAGTTCTGTGTCGCAGCTGTAACATTGGTCAGTTCTGTGTCGCAGCTGTAACATTGGTCAGTTCTGTGTCGCAGCTGTAACATTGGTCAGTTCTGTGTCGCAGCTGTAACATTGGTCAGTTCTGTGTCGCAGCTGTAGCATTGGTCAGTTCTGTGTCGCAGCTGTAACATTGGTCAGTTCTGTGTCGCAGCTGTAACATTGGTCAGTTCTGTGTCTCAGCTGTAGCATTGGTCAGTTCTGTGTCGCAGCTGTAACATTGGTCAGTTCTGTGTCGCAGCTGTAACATTGGTCAGTTCTGTGTCGCAGCTGTAGCATTGGTCAGTTATGTGTCACAGCTGTAACATTGGTCAATTCTGTGTCTCAGCTGTAACATTGGTCAGTTCTGTGTCGCAGCTGTAACATTGGTCAGTTGTGTCGCAGCTGTAACATTGGTCAGTTCTGTGTCGCAGCTGTAACATTGGTCAGTTCTGTGTCGCAGCTGTAACATTGGTCAGTTCTGTGTCGCAGCTGTAACATTGATCAGTTCTGTGTCGCAGCTGTAACATTGGTCAGTTCTGTGTCGCAGCTGTAGCATTGGTCAGTTCTGTGTCGCAGCTGTAACATTGGTCAGTTCTGTGTCGCAGCTGTAACATTGGTCAGTTCTGTGTCGCAGCTGTAACATTGGTCAGTTCTGTGTCGCAGCTGTAGCATTGGTCAGTTCTGTGTCGCAGCTGTAACATTGGTCAGTTCTGTGTCGCAGCTGTAGCATTGGTCAGTTCTGTGTCGCAGCTGTAACATTGGTCAGTTCTGTGTCTCAGCTGTAGCATTGGTCAGTTCTGTGTCTCAGCTGTAGCATTGGTCAGTTCTGTGTCGCAGCTGTAGCATTGGTCAGTTCTGTGTCGCAGCTGTAACATTGGTCAGTTCTGTGTCGCAGCTGTAGCATTGGTCAGTTCTGTGTCGCAGCTGTAACATTGGTCAGTTCTGTGTCGCAGCTGTAACATTGGTCAGTTCTGTGTCGCAGCTGTAGCATTGGTCAGTTCTGTGTCGCAGCT